>NW_026599226.1:5000-7500 GCF_029784165.1 Wyeomyia smithii
AGCAAACTCCTCCTGGGCTGGCAAATTTAAAGTCCCAGAAGGAGTTCCCAGCACTGCCAGGAACATCTAAAACCCCAGTTGCTCCTTTTACACTCCCAGTTGATGAAACAAACTCTGGATTAGTGAAATTTTCTGACATTGTGGACTGGATTTTTGAAACTTTCAATGTACCCGATCCAATTAAAATTTTTCTTACAGCATTCCTCCCAACAGTTAGATCATTTTTGAAGCAGTTGACTGCCCAATGGCCTCTCCTTGCAGCGATTGTATCCTTCGATGCCTAATTCAACTGCGTATATGAAGGATTCGATCTCTGTCTTACAGTGGAATTGTAGAAGTATTTTACCAAAAATTGATTCGTTTAAAGTTTTGATAAATAAAAACAAATGCGATGCATTTTCCCTTTGTGAAACTTGGCTTACTTCAAATATTGATCTCAACTTCCATGATTTTAATATTATTCGCCTTGATCGAGACACCCCATATGGAGGAGTACTTTTAGGGATTAAAAAGTGCTATTCTTTCTATCGTATTAACCTCCCCTCGATTCCAGGCATCGAAGTTGTCGCATGTCAAATGACAATACAAGGTAAAGAGCTTTGTATTGCCTCAATATATATTCCCCCCAGAGCACAGGTTGGGCAACGGCTGCTCTTTGATTTAATAGAACTTCTTCCCTCGCCACGTTTGATTTTGGGAGACTTCAACTCTCATGGCGTGGCTTGGGGTTCCCCATACAATGATAACCGCTCCTCTTTAATCTATAACCTTTGCGATGACTTCGACATGACTATTTTAAACAACGGTGAAATGACACGTATCCCGAAACCTCCAGCGCGCCCAAGCGCTTTGGATCTATCCTTATGTTCGACGTCGCTACGGTTGGATTGCACATGGAAGGTAATCCTCGATCCTCACGGTAGCGACCATCTGCCTATTCTTATTTCAATTACTAACGGGTCAACTCGCATGCGACCAATTGACATTCCGTATGACCTCACACGAAATGTCGATTGGAAGTTATACGAGGAAATGATTTCAAAAGCGGTCGAGTCGATTCAACATCATTCACCACTTGAAGAATACAACCTCCTCGCGGGCTTGATTCTCGACGCCGCGTTGCAAGCCCAAACGAAGAAATATCCCGGCGTAACGATCAAAGAACGGCCTCCCACTCCGTGGTGGGACCAAGAGTGCTCCGATGTCTACACGCAAAGATCCGACGCGTTTAAGGCCTACCAGACGGGAGGTATACCTGTCGACTATTTACGGTATTCGGAGCTTGATACCAAGCTTAAAAGCTTGGCTAAAGCAAAGAAACGTGGATATTGGCGTCGGTTCGTGAACGAGACGTCGAGGGAGACATCGATGAGCACTCTTTGGAACACAGCCCGAAGAATGCGGAATCGCGTAACGGTCAACGAAAGCGAGGAGTCTTCAAGTAGGTGGATATTTGATTTTGCCAGGAAAGTATGTCCGGACTCTGTTCCTGAGCAAAATATTGTTCGCGATGCGTCTCCGGGCCACGACGCGATAGAATCACCTTTTACGATGGCAGAACTTTCAGTTGCCCTCCTGTCCTGTAACAATAACGCGCCTGGATTAGATAGAATCAAATTCAACTTGTTGAAGAATCTACCCGGCAATGCCAAGAGGCGCTTGTTGAACTTGTTCAATAAGTTCCTGGAGCAAAACATTGTACCGCAGGATTGGAGGCAAGTGAAGGTGATCGCCATCCAAAAACCAGGGAAACCAGCTTCTAATCACAACTCTTATAGGCCGATTGCAATGCTATCCTGTATCCGGAAATTGATGGAAAAAATGATACTCCGTCGTTTAGACCACTGGGTCGAATCAAATGGTCTACTATCAGAAACTCAATTTGGCTTCCGCCGTGCCAAAGGGACGAATGATTGTCTTGCGTTGCTTTCAACAGATATTCAGCTGGCGTATGCTCGTAAAGAACAAATGGCGTCTGCGTTCTTGGACATTAAGGGGGCTTTTGATTCCGTTTCTATTGACATTCTTTCGGGTAAACTTCACCGACAAGGATTTTCTCCAATTTTGAACAATTTTTTGCACAACTTGTTGTCCGAAAAGCACATGCATTTTACGCATGGCGATTTGGCAACTTTTCGCATTAGCTACATGGGTCTTCCCCAGGGCTCATGTTTAAGCCCCCTTCTTTACAACTTTTATGTAAATGACATCGACGAATGTCTGGCAAATTCATGCACGATAAGACAACTTGCAGACGACAGTGTAATCTCTGTTACAGGAGCCAAAGCTGCCGATTTGCAAGGACCATTGCAAGATACCTTGGACAATTTGTCTGCTTGGGCTTTACAGCTAGGTATCGAATTCTCTCCGGAGAAGACTGAGATAGTAGTTTTTTCTAGGAAGCATGAACCTGCTCAGCTTCAAACACAATTAATGGGTAAAACGATTTCTCAGGTTTTGGTACACAAATATCTTGGTGTCTGGTTCGACTCTAAAGGCA
>NW_026599227.1:0-19077 GCF_029784165.1 Wyeomyia smithii
GTCAGTAGGATTCCCATCAGGAGTAACCTGTCGTAACGAGTTTATACACTCACCTGGATCAAGCAAACAAAGTTGGGTCAATATTCTAGGCATAAATAGAATCTACAACGTGTTTCAGAGGTTACTCCTGATGAAAATCTGATTGACGCCGGTACACTGGCAGTGTTGGCAGGAAAAATGATTTGCAACATAAATTTCGACATACTCAACTTTGAACTGCTCTTGTATTTTTTTGGCACACCCTAGCTTTTTAGTGTCTTCGGCCAAGTTGTTAAGCATAAAAAAACCTACCATTTGAAGTCATGAAACCTATGGTTTGAGCCATTTTGAGCTCTTTAGAATGGAAAATGCAAAAAAGTAGGTTTTTCCATACAAATCTCCATATAAATTTAAAATGCAATGCGCCAAGCGGAGACAAAACCAATCGACTTCCAATAAATTCAGGATTGTTTGGGGCCCCAAGTAGAACAAAAAAAGTTGGTTCTGACATTATGCTATCAAGTTTCGTTTTTTTTCGATTCCCCACCCTATTATGGATGGACATTCAGGCTTTTTGCTTTCTTCTGATTTTCGATTTGTGAATCATTCTTCTGGCGTTATCCTGGAAGGTCTTCCTGTAATCGTGGACTACTTTTTAATGTTTGAACTTGGCTTTGGTTTTGCTTTTGATTCCTTGCCGCGCCACATACACAGTCTCGTCAGGTTGCAAGCATGGTTCAACCTCTCGGTTTTTGTTGTGCCACTGAAGGTCCTTTTATTGTTTTTTTCTGTAGCGCCAGCATTGCTTCGTCGTAAACTTTTCGGCTATTTTCTGAAATTTTTGCAGCATCCAGTGGTCGATCTTCCCCGTCCTTTAGTCCGTAGAACACTTCTCTTGGCTTTAGTCCTGTGCTAGAATGAATCGCATTATTATAATAGCCTACGCTTAATCGGAAAGTTTCTTTCTGTGATAGCCAGGAATGGTATTCTACACGATTTTTCGGGACTCGTAAGTAATCTACGTTGAAAATTGTATTCTACGTTTTCTACGGTAGAAAACCTCTTGCAAGTAGAAAACTCTCAAACACTCGAAAATTCACAGTAAAAAGCAAAGCCTTGGTGCTACATTCCGATTCAGAACTTGACCTTCTGTTTACTATACACAGACTTCGCAGCCAACTGTTGAGTGTACAGGACAATTGCGGGGCTAGCGCTACGATCCTACTGACACTAACAGTCTCTCCCGAGCCGAGATTCGAACCTACGACAACTGGCTTGTTAGGCCAGCATCGTACCTCGAGACTGAGTAACTCCGTAAATACCTATAATTGAGAAACAAGGCGTTTTAAAAACTGAAGGATTGTTACTCACTTTTTAGGTACAGTATTACTCAGTTTTGAGTTAAGTAATTACTCATTGTTTGGGTTCTGAATTGCTACCTATTTATAGTTTCGAAGATAAAATTAAACATACCTGGGTTCGTTGTTTGTACTGCCTAGAAGCCCTAGAATATTTTGCAAACGGGAGGTCCGAAAACTTTTGAAACACATCAAAAAAGCAACGATTTTGAATGTCAAATTCGTTCTCAATTCACACAAAACAATCATCCCTTTTGATTGTAAATAATATGTTTAAACTTAAATTTCGTTTATTCTTCATGTAATTAGTCACAAAAATCTCTTTGCAGGTTTTCGTAGAATACTCGTTCTTGGTTAGGTATTCTACCAGAGGTATTCTACGTAGAAAACTCGTCGAAAACTACATGAGGTTTTCTACATGACATCCCTGGTGATAACTCTTCGTGCTTTTCACGTACGCAGCGATAGATTTCGCTTATTGTCGAACGGAACCTTTCAACAATACCGTTAACTTCACTTTTATTAGAAGGTGTGTAATAAACTTCGACACCAGAATCGTGAAGCATGCCTCGAACTTCTGCAGATTTCATAGCTGGTTCATTATCGGTCACGATGAGTTTAGGGAGCCCAAAGGTAGAAATAAGTTTAGTTAATCCAGAACGAATATCGGGTATTGATCTGGACTTGATAGCGATCAAGATACCGTATTTCGAAAGTTTATCTACTGCTGATAAAAAGATATTAGGTTGGCATATGAAGATGTCAACATGTACAATGTCTAGAGGTTGTTTCCGTTTCCGTTTCAGTTTACTCTTTTTGGATCTAAATATTCCTTGAAAATATTATAAATTATAGCAACTGAGAAATTAGCACGTGTCACTATTCTCCGATGAATTCTGGGAAACACTTTTTTAGTTTTAAATAGTTTATTTGACACGGCACGATACAATTTATGTTTAACTGAGCCAAGTACATTTTTTTTTTAAATTCTAAATTAGCAGGGAAAAGAGGGAGGCCTTTTCTTTATTCTCGCGGCCGACTACGAGCTAGTGGGGATTTAGGGTGAGAGGAGGGGAGTTACAATTTTGATTTTAACTATATTGAGTTATACGATTTATTTATTTGTACATGGCTAAGCAGTGATGTTCTATTTGAGCAGTTTGGACTGAGGTGTCTGCGTGAACATAAAGATGCCGAGTCTTCGTTTGAGTGTCTCCAGCTTAGTGTATCATCTTCTTTCAGCGGGTAGCGGGAATGGTAATCTAACAAATAGATAGAAGAGTTTCATATTTTAATACCAGCGTGTTTTATGAACACGTATAGCTGTGTCATGTACTGGAGATCACCGCTTCCCAGAATGTCTCTAACGGGTACGTTCGGTTGTTTTCCTCGGGCCCGAAGGGAATCTATAAGCTCAGACCTAACACCACAGTATTCGGTACACGACCAAACAACATGCTCGATGTCATGGTAGCCATCGCCACAAACGCAGTGATTACTGTCTACAAGCCCTATACGAAAGAGATGCGTGTTTAACGTATAGTGATTGGACATAAGTCTGGACATCACGCGAATGAAGTCCCGACCTACATCCAACCCCTTGAACCATGCTTTCGTCGATACCTTAGGAAAAATGGAATGTAGCCACCGTCCCAGTTCATCTGAGTTCCATGATGATTGCCAACTGTTGAGTGTTCTCTGACACAAAATGCTACAAAATTCATCATAAGCAATTGGTCTTTCATAAATTTCGCCGTCAATAGCACCCACCTTAGCTAAAGAGTCAGCCTTTTCGTTACCCGGAATCGAGCAATGAGAAGGGACCCACGCTAAGGTAACCCGGTAATTTTTATCTGTTAAAGCACTTAAAAACCGCCGTATTTTCCCCAGGAAATACGGGGTGTGCTTTACAGGCTTCATTGATCGCAGAGCCTCAATGGCACTGAGACTATCTGTGAAGATGAAGTAGTGGTCTATGGGTAGGGTTTCGATGATTCAAAGAGAGTACTGAATAGCAGCAAGTTCTGCGACGTACACGGAAGCAGGAGCATCGAGTTTGTAGGAGGCGATAAAATTTTCGTGGAAAACACCGAAGCCAGTGGACTCATCTAGATTAGATCCGTCAGTGTAAAACCTTTTATCATAACTAACATGTTTAAACTTATTGGAAAAAATCTTAGGGATCTCTTGGGGTCGCAATTGATCCGGGATACCAGAAATGTCTTGTTTCATGGTGGTGTCGAAGAATATAGCATTATTAGAAGTATCTAAAAGTGCGACATTGGAGGAATCGTATGAAGAAGGATTAATATCTTGAGCCATATAGTCAAAATATAAAGTCATAAATCTGGATTGAGATTGAAGGTCGACCAACCTCTCGAAATTTTCAATTACTAATGGGTTCATAACTGTGCATCGAATAAGCAACCGGTAAGAGAGATTCCAAAAAGGATGTTTCAACGGAAGAATACCCGCTAACACTTCAAGACTCATCGTATGGGTCGACTGCATGCAACCCAAGGCAATACGCAAACAACGATATTGTATTCTCTCTAATTTTATAATGTGCGTGTTCGCGGCGGAGCGAAAGCAGAAACAGCCGTACTCAAGAACTGACAGTATCGTTGTTTGGTATAACCTTAGAAGGTCTCCTGGGTGAGCACCCCACCAAGTTCCGGTTATCGTACGAAGAAAATTAATCCTCTGTTGGCATTTTTGTGTCAGATACCTAATATGACAAGCCCAGGTGCATTTAGAGTCGAACCAGACCCCGAGATATTTAGCGACTAAAACCTGAGAGATCGTTTTACCCGTTAGTAGGAGCTGCAGCTGAGCTGGGTTATGCTTCCTAGAAAAAACGACCAGCTCAGTTTTCTCCGGAGAGAATTCGATACCCAGCTTAAGAGCCCATTCAGACAAATTGTCTAAGGTATCTTGCAATGGTCCTTGCAGATCGCTAGCCTCGCTACCAGTAATGGATACAACGCTATCGTCTGCAAGTTGCCTTAGCGTGCATGAATTTGCAAGACATTTATCGATGTCATTGACGTAAAAATTATATAAGAGAGGACTTAAACATGAACCCTGGGGAAGACCCATGTAACTAATTCGGGAAGTTGTCGAATCGCCATGTGAGAAATACATATGCTTTTCTGACAACAAATTGAGCAAAAAGTTATTCAAATTTGGTGAAAGTCCCTGCGAATGAAGTTTCGCGCTTAAAACTTCTACAGAGACAGAGTCAAAAGCCCCCTTAATATCCATGAACGCAGAAGCCATTTGCTCTTTTCGAGCAAAGGCTAGTTGAATTTCAGTAGAAAGCAACGCTAGGCAATCGTTCGTCCCTTTGCCCCGGCGAAAGCCAAATTGAGTATCTGAAAGTAACCCGTTTGTTTCGACCCATTTGTCTAACCGTAAGAGGATCATTTTCTCCATTAATTTCCGGAGGCAAGAGAGCATCGCAATCGGCCTATATGAATTGTGATCAGAGGCTGGTTTCCCGGGTTTCCGAATAGCAATGACTTTTACCTCCCTCCAGTCATGCGGAACAATATTTAGCTCAAGAAACTTGTTGAACAAGTCCAACAAGCGTCTTTTTGCAGAGTTGGGTAGATTCTTCAACAGGTTGAATTTTATTCTATCTAACCCTGGAGCCTTATTGTTGCACGACAGGAGAGCCATTGAAAATTCCAACATCGAAAATGGAGGCTCTTCCGTAGTTACTAATAACGCGTCGCGAAAGGTTCTCTGTTCCGGTACAGAGTCCGGACAGACCATTTTGGCAAAATCGAGTATCCAGCGATCTGAACACTCCTCACTCTCATTCGAAACGTCACGGTTCCGCATGCGCCTGGCGGTATCCCAAAGAGTGCTCATCGCTGTTTCCCTCGACAACGCGTTTACGAACCGCCGCCAGTACCCGCGTTTTTTCGCCTTTACTAAGCTCTTCATCTGCCTGCCCAGTGCCTCGTACTTTCGTAGTAGGTTGACAGTGCCGTACTCCCGGTAGTCCTTATACGCCGCGGACCTTCGCGCGTACAGCTCAGAGCACTCTTTGTCCTCTTGTTGGGAGGGCGCTGTCTAATCGTTACCCCGGGTATCGGTTTCGTCTGAGCTTGAGTCGCGGCGTCGATTATCAAGCCAGCTAAGAACGCGTATTCTTCCTCCGGAGGAAGTTCCTCGTGAGTCTCGATAGTTTGCGCTATAATAGACTCATAACACTTCCAATCAATATTACGTGTAAGGTCGTAGGAAATATTGATTGGGTTCGGGGGAGTTGAACCATTAGCAATTGATATAACGATTGGAAGATGATCACTACCGTGGGGATCGTTGATTACTTTCCACCGGCAATCTAACGCTAGTGATGTCGAGCAAAGGGATAGGTCAAGCACGCTTTCACGTGCTGGAGGATTAGGTACACGTGTCGCTTCCCCAGTATTCAAAAGTGTCATATTGAAGTCGTCGATCAAGTTACAGATTAAAGAAGATCGGTTGTCGTCGTACAGCGACCCCCATAGCGAACAGTGAGAATTAAAATCGCCCAATATCAAAAAAGGCGCGGGAAGCAACTCTGCTATATCAGTGAGATGCTTCTGTTTAATCCGCGCGGATGGAGGCATATATAACGAAACAAGGCATAGGTCTTTTCCATTCATATTCGTTTGAATGGCAACGACTTCAATATTCGAGATCGAGGGGAGGTCGATTCGGAAGAAGTAATAGCACTTTTTAATCCCTAAAAGTACCCCTCCACCGTGTGAGTCTCGATCTCGACGAATAATGTTAAAATCGTGGAAATTGAGTTGATCGTTTGAATTGAGAAAGGTTTCACAGAGCGCAAATGCGTCACAATTGTATGTATTTATTAAATGAGAAAATAGATCGAATTTGGGGATGATACTTCTGCAATTCCACTGTAATACAGTGATGAAATTCCTAACCTCTTTCGCCGTATAAGTCATCGAAAGATATGAAAGCTGAAATGAGGGGCCAAGTTGCTGCTAGTTGCATCAAAAAGGTTTTCACTGTAGGAAGAAGGGCAAGAAGAATATTTTGTAGGGGATCTGGTATGTTGAATGTTTTAAATATCCAGTCCACAATATCAGAAAATTTTATGAACCCTGTTTCTTTTTTATCTTCTGATCGAGAAATGGGTGCACGAGGGGTTTTTGGTGCCCCAGGAAGCGGTGGGTACTCCTGGTTTGATTTAAAATTAAAACCGGGAGGTACTTGCTTCGGTTTTTCTTCACCGCCTCCTTTTTGTGTTGGCTTATTGGTCATTCCGCTAGGGGTTATCTTGCGACCTTTGCGAGAAAGATTAGGAGAGTTGATCATTCTCCTCTTCCTAGATCCTTCTGGCATGGCATAAGAACACCCTTCGACGGGATCGTCAGATGTACCCTCATCGGTTGGCAAAAAGGAAAAGATGTTTCCTGTCGAGGGTGGCTCAGCACTCTTCAGCATTTCTGCGAAAGAGCGCTTTGATCGTTCCTTGAGGGAACGCTTTATTTTTTCCTCGCGCTGTTTGTACGCGGGACACGCCGAAAGGTCATGCCGAGTTCCCTCGCAGTAAAGACACTTTTCAGTATCCTCACTGCAAGCGGTCTCAGCATGATTGCCTCCGCACTTGCTGCAGCGTGCCTTGTTGCAGCAGTAGGTGGCTGTATGACCTAACTGCTTGCAGTTTTGGCAATGCATGACCCGCGGTACGAACAGGCGTACAGGCAGACGAACCCTGTCCAAAGAGATGTAGTTCGGCAGTGCGGATCCGGCGAATGTTACACGGAAGGAATCCGAAGGGAAGAATTTCTTTTTCCCTTCTTCGATGGATACTGAATGCAATTGCTTGACATCCAGTATCTTTACATCTTGAATCAGGGGGTTTTTGAAGCAGCCAACCCCGTGACGCAAAATGTCATCGATCGTGAGGCTTCCTTCGGTAACCACACCGTCGATCTCCACGTCCTTGGCAGGGATGTACACGCGGTACTCTCTCGTGAAGAGCTCGTAGCTAGCAATTGCGTTTGCTTGCTTCAAGCTACTCACAACAACTCGCAGTTTGTTCGGTCTAACCTTTGTAATTTCGGTTACGTCCGAAAACTGTTTTGCCAGGTCCTTGCCGATTTGAATTATATTTAGAGGCTTTTTTATGGGCCTGAAGTAAACTACGAACGGACCTTTCGAAGCATCTGGGTAAGCTTTCACCCTTGTTGCCGGTACCCTTGGTACGGGGCTAGGTAGCGGGGAAGGTAGAGGGGAATTGATGGGGGAGATCTCAATCTCTTCCCCATTTGTTTCCACATCCAGGAATAGTTGCACCTGCATGTCATCCATTTTGCGGGAGCGTTACGCTCTACCGCACACAAACGATAAATATTCAAATGTGGGGGGGGGTCAAGTAGTTGCTATTAAATTTTAAAAACAATTTTTCAAACTACAATGGATCAAAATAAAAAAAGGCAGTAATACTAATACTAATAACAATAGTAATAATAATAATAATAATAATAATAATAATAATAATAATAATAATAATAATAATAATAATAGTAATAATAATTATAATAATAACAATAATAATAATACTAATAATAATAATGATAAAAATTCTAAAGTGAATACTTCACCGAACGTCTAAGTCACGACCTCACGGCTGATAGTAGGATTAATTGAGCGTCTCCGCAGAACAAACAATGACGATCCAGCTTCGTGTTGTGACACAGTGGCCGTATCCTACACGCGACCTTGTAGATGCCACTTGTAGTTGACAGCGGTGCGGGAGAATTATTCTTGCTGATATATCAGCTGCGTATCGGATCACTGGCGGGGTAGCCTGCCCCTACCAGTGTGCAGAAGATGTTTCTGCCGATAAACTGCCGGCTATTGTAATCGCGCAGCACAAGAACTAATCGACAAAAAAAAACACCCGTACGATAACTCGTGTATTGTTATTTTGCGAACTCAAACGGAGATGAACAATTTGCGTCTAATCGAGACGAAAGCAAAACAACGAATGATCTGGGAAACACTTGTTCATATTCGTTTTTTTCTTCCGGTCCGGTTTTTAAAATCAGTTGATTTGAAAAGTAGTTAATGGGATGCAATGTCATACTTATAAACTCACCGTGTCGTCCGTATCGGCTGAATGGAAAGTAGCGTCGTCGGACGAATTTTCGAGTTCATTAGCATTCAACTCACTTGTTTTAATACGGGACAGTCCGTCGGCTACGACGTTTTGCTTACCGGGGCGATATTTCACCTCATAATCGAAATCTTCTAGGCGGAGGCGCCATCTAATCATCTTGTCATTTGGATCTTTGAGGCTAAATATGTAGGTCAACGGTTTGTGATCGGTAAAAAGGTTGAATTTTTTTCCAAACAAATAGGGTCTAAAATATTTGCAGGCCCAGAAGATAGCAAGTTATTCCTTTTCTATTACTGAAACTTCTTCTCTGTCCTCGTCAGAGTCCTTGAAGCGAAAGCAACGGGTCTATCTTTGCCTATAGGTCCTTGCGATAATACGGCACCTATATCCGTTGTTAAAATGAACGGTTTGCTGAAATCGGGGTATTGTAAAACGTGGCTACTTGTTAGTAGTGCTTTACATTTATTGAAGGTCATAATGAAGTCTTCGGAAAGTTTAATTTCCTCGCCTTTGCGTAGTTGGGTCGTAAGTGGTTTTACGATTTTTACAAAGTCCTTGATAAATCTCCTGTAATATCCGAAAGTACCTAAAAATCCTCTAAGTTCCGTTTCGGACTTTGGTGGCCAGTTTTTTATGGTTATGATTTTATCGGGGTTGGGCTTCACTCCTTCGGACGTGACAACATGTCCAAGAAAAGCTACTTCCTTTCTCAAGAATTCTGACTTATCAAGTTGCACTTGAAGATTAAATTTTTGTATTGCGTCAAAGACTTTTTAAGGATTAAGAAGGTGTTCCTGAAGTGAGGTAGAAAAGATGATTATATAATCCATATACACAAGGCAAACGGTACCAATTAATTCTCTTAAAACGTTGTCCATCACTCTTTGGAAGGTAGATGGTGCGTTTTTATAATCCAAAAGGCATTCTAACGTATTCATATTCCCCATGATCTACCGAAAATGCGGTTTTCGGTATATCTTTTGTTTCGAATTCGATCTGGCGGAACCCAGAAGCGAGATCGAGAGTTGAAAAATAATTACATCTACCGAGTTTATCAAGTATTTCGGTGATATTAGGCATTGGGTATTTGTCGTCTACAGTTTTGGAATTTAATTAACGATAGTCGACTACAAGTCGCCATTTCTTTTGTCCTGATGCGTCTGCTTTTTTTGGCACTACCCATATAGGAGATGACCATGGAGAATTTGAGGGTCTGATTATTCCTTGATCAAGCATCTCTCTTACCTGTTTTTGTACTTCGTCTCGGAGGTGGTAGGGGTAGCTATAACTTTTTGAGTGGATTGGCATATTGTCTTGAGTTTCAATACACTGGGGTCTTTTTTTACGCGGTTAGTTGTACCGCGTTGAAAAAATCCACGTATAAAAAAAACCGCGTAATTTTAAAAAATCGCGTAAAAAAACTCCATTCAATAATAAGATCCGATTAAAAATAATGGCACGTAAGTAAATATAAACATGAAAAATGATATAAAAATGGTAACGAAACACACAAAATAAGTTTTAGTGATTCTAAAATGAAAATTCATTGAAGAACATGACAATAACTTTTTCATAATAATTTTGCTACATGTTTAAGTTTTCGTTTCTTAAAAGAAAGTAAATCGCAACAACCCTGACTCGTATCGTTGCACAATTATTGATGTATTTTTGTTTCTTCTTACCGAATCAACGGAAATTGCCTATTTTTTGATAATAACAGCAAATATATTAAAAATATGCATTATTTAGATTAATGAAACAGAATATCTTATTGTCATGCACCATATGATTGATTTTTACTTTATTGGATTTACTTATACTAAACTTATTTAATACCGCGTAGAAATAATCTATCAAATCGTGTAAAAATAATCCGCGTTATTTCAAAAAACCGCGTAATAATAATCCGCGTTATTGTAAAAAATCGCGTAAAAAAGTCGTGTATAAAAAAACCGCATAAAAATAACCCGCGTAAAAAAAGACCCCAGTGTACTGTGTTTCACGGCATTTGTAAAACCTAACGTTCTTGGTTTCAAATGGAAAATGGATTGGTACTGAGCAATCAAATTGGTAAGATTTTCCTTCTCTTCGATATTCAAATGGTCGAGGCGTAATTGTTCGAAAAGTCTGGTTTCGTCGGGATTGGATTCATTTGGAGAGGAAAAGCCGATTCCATAGTTATTAATATCGATTTCGACGGTAGGTAGATTCAATTCGACAGGATTATTTGCTAGAATAGAAATAATAATGGTAGCTTTCGAATTTTCGGCTGTGTATATGCCGGAATGAATAATGATTTTGTTTTGTAGTATATAATTTTTGGATAAAAAAAAAATCACCAGAGTTTTTAAAAACTTGCAATTCTATAGGTTTCGTCTCATGTGAATTTAATTGGATTCTATTTGAGGATGGATATTTTTTTAACATAGTTATTTTTGTGTTTCCTAGTTTTAATTCATTAGAGCTAGTCAGAATTTCGGCTTTAAGTTGTCTAAGAGCTTCGTAGCCTATCAGTCCGTCGAAGTAAGGATGAAAATCGAAAACATAGAAAGTCAATTTGTTTGACTGAATGCTCGGGAAGAGATTAAATTCTACAAATTTGTCTATTTTGTGTGAGCCTGACACATTTCGAACTTTTACTTGGGCGTGTGATTCTGCATCTAATTAAATTGACGTGTTTTGTACTGATGTAGTTTTTGTTTGCACCAGTATCGATTAAAAATTTTAGTTTTCCCATAGACGTTCCTTTTTCTACATATGGAATGAAATTGTTTATGTTGCTAGTTGAGATGCGGTGTCCAGATGAAAATTTAAGTCGTCTTCTGTTACGTATGTATTTCCATTTGGTTCTGTTTGCTGGTCTGGAATTGCGTCAGCGTCTTGGGTTGAATTTTCGGTCACATCGGGATATTGGCTATCAGAATATAGGCTATGGTAGTAATTATAGTCGGTGTACTGATTGTACTCATTGTGCTCATTCTGGTCGTCTTCCACCACCTGATAGTTGGGGCGGTTCATATAGTTTATGTTTCTTGAACGGAGAGATCTGTCAACATCCATTGGTTCGGCTCTTGGTATGGGATTTAGTTGTGGTGTGCGACAAGGTGGGAAATTGGGTTGGAATTTTGGTGAGTGGAATGGCTGTTGCGAGTTGTTTTGTTGAAAATATTGTTGCTGCTGATTATTTGGTGGAAAATATGATTGGCGATTTGGTTGAGGGTTGAACTGTCGGTATGGTTGAAAATTATTTATTGGTCGTGGGTTTCCTTGGTTTAGCATTGGTTTATTAAATTGTGGTCTATGTTGAGGAAAAGTCTGATAAGTTTCTACGTGTTGTTGGGGTTGTCGGAAGATAATCGGTTGTGGAGTTGGTCGAGAGTTATTGTTGAGAAACATATTTCTTGGAGGTAATACAGGTTTCGGTTGATTTTTGCCAACGTCATAAATGCCAGTTTTTCTAGCGATTTTATTCGCTTTTTCTATCGCATGCTGAAAAGCTTGATTTAGCGTGGTTGGCTGCATTAGCCCGACATGTGTTGCATATGGTTCGTCTGGACCATCAATAAATTTTTCTAAGCATAGTTTGTCCACAAAACGCACAATTTCCGCCGGTTTCTCTCATTCTTGGCTAGTCTGAATGTGCGTTGAGATACCGGTAAAGCAGTCCCTAATGCTAGAGTAAAAGTCATTCACAGAAAATCTTTCTTGTTTGAGGGAGAATAATTTTTGCAAAAGAGTTGATAATTCGCACTTATCTCCGTATAACAAAGTGTGCTTTGATGCTTGGCCAATCCAATGGAATCCCATTAGATGCTAACATATCGCCGGCCTCACCAACGATCTTATTACGAATTTCTTGAAGCCACAATTAGTAGATGTCTGTGGTTTTGAGAGAATCGAAGTGGTTCAGGATTCGTTCTACTGATTGAGTCCAAGTGCTCAACTGATGAGCACTGCCCGAGTATTGCGGGAGGCCTTTTATAATGTCGGGCTTCTCAGTGTGAGAGATAGAAACGTGCCAGTAAGTTGCCATCTCTACCAGCAGCAACATCGACTTGCGTCACAAACATTTTTACTTTTCTTTTTCCGACTCTAGGCAAAGTCATGCTATTTTTTAATTTTAATTTAAGGAGTAAATGTAGAAATGAAGATAGAAAATTAAACTAACTGAAAATATGATTGTAGAAACTACGAAAAATATAGTTCAGCAGGTGGGACTCGAACCCACAACTTCCAATCTCCGGTCAGATGTGTTCCCGTTACACCACCGCAGAACGTTAAAGACGTAGTTCTAGAATCGAGTTTTGTATCGCTTATCCAATTCTCGCACTTCGTACATTTACTCAGTAGAGACTATTATTTATAGCTGGCTATTGTTTCAACACCCTCAGTGGAAGTTGGAATGACTTCTCAGTGTGAGAGATAGAAACGTGCCAGTAAGTTGCCATCTCTACCAGCAGCAACATCGACTTGCGTCACAAACATTTTTACTTTTCTTTTTCCGACTCTAAGCAAAGTCATGCTATTTTTTAATTTTAATTTAAGGAGTAAATGTAGAAATGAAGATAGAAAATTAAACTAACTGAAAATATGATTGTAGAAACTACGAAAAATATAAATGGATAAGCGATACAAAACTCGATTCTAGAACTACGTCTTTAACGTTCTGCGGTGGTGTAACGGGAACACATCTGACCGGAGATTGGAAGTTGTGGGTTCGAGTCCCACCTGCTGAACTATATTTTTCGTAGTTTCTACAATCATATTTTCAGTTAGTTTAATTTTCTATCTTCATTTCTACATTTACTCCTTAAATTAAAATTAAAAAATAGCATGACTTTGCTTAGAGTCGGAAAAAGAAAAGTAAAAATGTTTGTGACGCAAGTCGATGCTGCTGCTGGTAGAGATGGCAACTTACTGGCACGTTTCTATCTCTCACACTGAGAAGTCATTCCAACTTCCACTGAGGGTGTTGAAACAATAGCCAGCTATAAATAATAGTCTCTACTGAGTAAATGTACGAAGTGCGAGAATTGGATAAGCGATACAAAACTCGATTCTAGAACTACGTCTTTAACGTTCTGCGGTGGTGTAACGGGAACACATCTGACCGGAGATTGGAAGTTGTGGGTTCGAGTCCCACCTGCTGAACTATATTTTTCGTAGTTTCTACAATCATATTTTCAGTTAGTTTAATTTTCTATCTTCATTTCTACATTTACTCCTTAAATTAAAATTAAAAAATAGCATGACTTTGCTTAGAGTCGGAAAAAGAAAAGTAAAAATGTTTGTGACGCAAGTCGATGTTGCTGCTGGTAGAGATGGCAACTTACTGGCACGTTTCTATCTCTCACACTGAGAAGTCATTCCAACTTCCACTGAGGGTGTTGAAACAATAGCCAGCTATAAATAATAGTCTCTACTGAGTAAATGTACGAAGTGCGAGAATTGGATAAGCGATACAAAACTCGATTCTAGAACTACGTCTTTAACGTTCTGCGGTGGTGTAACGGGAACACATCTGACCGGAGATTGGAAGTTGTGGGTTCGAGTCCCACCTGCTGAACTATATTTTTCGTAGTTTCTACAATCATATTTTCAGTTAGTTTAATTTTCTATCTTCATTTCTACATTTACTCCTTAAATTAAAATTAGCTTTATTTTTCGAGATATAAAATTCTTAATTTATTGTATTTACGGCACTGTATTTTTTTGTTAAAAAAACGATAAACTTCTTAATTGCTTGTTTTTGCAACACTATATTTTTATACGTTCAACCTTTTTAATAACTTGCATTCACAACACTAATTTCTTTGTTATAATTTTTAATATTCAGAAACTTAAACTACGCTTACCTTATAATTAGCGATATTCTCTCGCTTTCTGGTTCGGCGAATTCACGCGATATTCACTCGCGGACGCTAAGTTGCGGATGGTAGAACTGCGTTTTTCAAATCCGCGCCGACTGCGCCACTTTAGTTACTTTATGCTACGGATACGTTTTTAAAAAATAACTACACGACTTCACTGCTAAAACTAGACTGACTTTATTGAGGATAATTTAAATTGTTCTGGCCCTACACACTTGGCTAATCTGCTGACCTCGCATTCCTGGTAGTGTCTCCATGTGGCGACGGTTCGGTGGTCGAAGTCTGGCACCTTTGCTGATGAAAGCAGAACAGGTGCCGGTCACGTTAACGGGTTGTTGCCAATCGCCATTCTTCCAGCCGGGCTTTGGTTGCTTCTGCTGACGTTTATATATATATACATATATATATATATATATATATATATATATATATATATATATATATATATATATATATATATATATATATATATATATATATATATATATATATATATATATATATATATATATATATATATATATATATATATATATATATATATATATATATATATATATATATATATATATATATATATATATATATATATATATATATATATATATATATATATATATATATATATATATATAGATATATTTTATTTTTTTTTTTCAGGTGAATTATGGTGAATTTCCCCAATTTGCATCCAAACCTCTGAGGTGACCAACCTCAGGGAGTGTGGGGTTGGTTTGAATCAGTGACCGGACCCACTAAAACCCCTCCAGTCTCCAGCCCATAATACTCCCCGGGACCACCGCTAGGTATTGCTTCGGGGAGCGGCTTTTGTGCTCTGTGCACCCTCTTGGTTCTTTTTTTCTGTATCTCATATATAGACCAGGGATGGTCGGCCAACCTGCCGGGCATCCAATCCGTGGGAGACAGCAGCCGTGCCGAGGTTGTGGAGGAGGTAAGGGTTACGAATGAGGAACTCATCGTGATCGCCAACTCCCTAAAGGTGAGCAAGGCACCGGGACCGGATGGAATCCCGAACTTGGCCATCAGGACGGCCATGAAAGTGGCCCTCGAGCTATTTCGAGCAGTCATGCAGAAGTGACTGGATGACTGCCTCTTTCCGGACAGGTGGAAGCGACAGAGATTGGTGCTGTTGCCGAAGGCTGGGAAACCGCCAGGGTACCCATCGGCATACAGACCTATCTGTCTGCTGGACACTACGGGCAAGGTGCTTTAGAGGATTATCCTCAACAGACTGGTGAAGTACACAGAGGGTGTAAACGGTCTGGCAAGTAACCAGTTCGGCTTCCGGGAAGGTAGATCCACGCTGGATGCTATTTTCTCTGTCACCAAGACGGCAGAGGTAGCACTCCAGCGTAAGAGTTGGGGCATTCGCTATTGCGCAATCGTCACGCTTGACGTGAAGAATGCATTCAATAGCGCCAGTTGGGACTCCATAGCGCTTGCGCTTAGGCGCATCCACGTACCGGTGTCGTTGTACAAGATTTTGGAAAATTATTTCCAGAATCGGGTACTAGTTTACAACACGGAGGAAGGTCAGAAGTGCGTCCCAATCACCGCAGGGGTACCGCATAATTCCATCCTGGGCCCGGTGTTGTGGAATGTCATGTAAGACGACATCACGCTAGAGGTCTACGGCGTGTCGATCGAAGTGGTCGAGTTGACGGCCGCGCACTGCATACACAAGGTCGAAGACTGGATGCACTCTAGGAAACTGGAGTTAGCGCACCATAAAACGGAGGCTACGGTTGTGAACAACCGCAAATTAGAGCAACAGGCGGTGGTCAGAGTCGGTGACTGCACCATTACCTCAAGGCGATCCTTGAAGCTCTTAGGGGTTATGGTTGACGGTAAGCTCACATTTAAGAGTCACGTCGACTATGCCTGTAAGAGGGCTTCAACAGCCGTTGCAGGACTATCTCGAATGATGTCGAATAGCTCAGTGGTATATGGCAGCAAGCGTAAACTTCTTGCCAGCGTGGTTTCGTCCATATTTAGGTATGGTGGGCCAGCGTTCGGTACCAACAGTCATCGTCGTAAACTGGGCTAACAGGCTCATGTGCCTGAGGGTTGTGAGCGCGTACCGTACAGTGTCATACGACGCAATCTGCGTGCTGTCCGGCATGATGCCTATCAGCATAGCCATTAAGGAGGACGTATAATGCTTCGATCAACGTGACACAAGGGGTATACGAGGCACCAGAAGGTCATTCTCGATGATCAGATGGCAGCAGGAATGGTCCAATTCCGTAAAGGGTAGATGGACGCATCGACTTATTCCGGACGTATCCGGATGGGTCGGGTGGCGCCATGGAGAAGTTAACTTCCACTTGACACAGATTCTGTCAGGTCATGGTTGCTTCAGGCAGTATCTACACAGATTCGGGCATGCGGGGTCCCCCATGTATCCCGAGTGGGCGGATGCGGAAGAGACTGCTGAGCATGTCTTCTTCGTGTGCCCTCGTTTTGTGCATGCGCGGAGCGACATTATGGTAGTGAGCGGACCAGACACCACTCCGGACAACCTAGTTCGGAGAATGTGTAAGGACCCAAACATTTGGAGGGCGGTTTGTAACAGCCGCCTCTCAAATAGTTCTAGAATTGCAAAACAGGTGACTGGTTGACCACCGACACGCCAGTGTTAGCTAACGGCCAGTCTCCAGGTTAGTTAGCTAAGTTAGCAAAAAGACCTAAAGAACCAAGAGGGTGCACAGAGCACAAAAGCCGCTCCCCGAAGCAATACCTAGCGGTGGTCCCGGGGAGTAATATGGGCTGGAGACTGGAGGGGCTTTAGTGGGTCCGGTCACTGATTCAAACCAACCCCACACTCCCTGAGGTTGGTCACCTCAGAGGTTTGGATGCAAATTGGGGAAATTAACCATAATTCACCTAATATATATATATATATATATATATATATATATATATATATATATATATATATATATATATATATATATATATATATATATATATATATATATATATATATATATATATATATATATATATATATATATATATATATATATATATATATATATATATATATATATATATATATATATATATATATATATATATATATATATATATATATTAGGTGAATTATGGTTAATTTCCCCAATTTGCATCCAAACCTCTGAGGTGACCAACCTCAGGGAGTGTGGGGTTGGTTTGAATCAGTGACCGGACCCACTAAAACCCCCTCCAGTCTCCAGCCCATAATACTCCCCGGGACCACCGCTAGGTATTGCTTCGGGGAGCGGCTTTTGTGCTCTGTGCACCCTCTTGGTTCTTTAAGTCTCTTCGCTAATTTAGCTAACATACCTGGAGACTGGCCTTCAGCTAACACTGGCGTGTCGGTGGTCAACCTGTCGCCTGTTTTGCAGTTCTAAAACTATTTGAGAGGCGGCTGTACAAACCGCCCTCCAAATGTTTGGGTCTTTACACATCCTCCGAACTCGGTTGTCCGGAGTGGTGTCTGGCCCGCTCACTACCATCATGTCGCTCCGCGCATGCACGAAACGAGGACACACGAAGAAGACATGCTCAGCAGTCTCTTCCGCATCCGCGCACTCGGGACACATGGGGGACCCCGCATGCCCGAATCTGTGTAGATACTGCCTGAAGCAACCATGACCTGACAGAATCTGTGTCAAGTGGAAGTTAACTTCTCCATGGCGCCACCCGACCCATCCGGATACGTCCGGAATAAGTCGATGCGTCCATCTACCCTTTACGGAATTGGACCATTCCTGCTGCCATCTGATCATCGAGAATGACCTTCTGGTGCCTCGTATACCCCTTGTGTCACGTTGATCGAAGCATTATACGTCCTCCTTAATGGCTATGCTGATAGGCATCATGCCGGACAGCACGCAGATTGCGTCGTATGACACTGTACGGTACGCGCTCACAACCCTCAGGCACATGAGCCTGTTAGCCCAGTTTACGACGATGACTGTTGGTACCGAAAGCTGGCCCACCATACCTAAATATGGACGAAACCACGCTGGCAAGAAGTTTACGCTTGCTGCCATATACCACTGAGCTATTCGACATCATTCGAGATAGTCCTGCAACGGCTGTTGAAGCCCTCTTACAGGCATAGTCGACGTGACTCTTAAATGTGAGCTTACCGTCAACCATAACCCCTAAGAGCTTCAAGGATCGCCTTGAGGTAATGGTGCAGTCACCGACTCTGACCACCGCCTGTTGCTCTAATTTGCGGTTGTTCACAACCGTAGCCTCCGTTTTATGGTGCGCTAACTCCAGTTTCCTAGAGTGCATCCAGTCTTCGACCTTGTGTATGCAGTGCGCGGCCGTCAACTCGACCACTTCGATCGACACGCCGTAGACCTCTAGCGTGATGTCGTCTTACATGACATTCCACAACACCGGGCCCAGGATGGAATTATGCGGTACCCCTGCGGTGATTGGGACGCACTTCTGACCTTTCTCCGTGTTGTAAATTAGTACCCGATTCTGGAAATAATTTTCCAAAATCTTGTACAACGACACCGGTACGTGGATGCGCCTAAGCGCAAGCGCTATGGAGTCCCAACTGGCGCTATTGAATGCATTCTTCACGTCAAGCGTGACGATTGCGCAATAGCGAATGCCCCAACTCTTACGCTGGAGTGCTACCTCTGCCGTCTTGGTGACAGAGAAAATAGCATCCAGCGTGGATCTACCTTTCCGG
>NW_026599228.1:0-18613 GCF_029784165.1 Wyeomyia smithii
TATTTTTACCCTTTTAGCATTTTACCGTTACTGGTGAGCCACCTGGTTCTCCTTGCTTATGGTAGCAAAACGTTCTACCATCGGCCATTAAAATAGATGCTTACAAAATACGACCTTGGCCTTTGTTGTGTATATTTTACTTTTTTGTTACTCCATATCACCTTGACTTTGGAACCGCAGGCTTGACCAACAAACGTCGTTGAGTATTGTTGATACCCGCGAGTGCCCCCGACTTGGTGAGCGCTACAACTTTATGTGCTAAAGAGAGGAAAACAAAACAAGACCCTCGCGTAGTTGAATACTGATACTAGCGCGTGTCTCTCTCACTCAGTTAGTTTGCCCCCCGGTCTTCCGCTTCAATTATTACGTTGGGCAAGTGAACGAGAATTGCTTGCGTGCACTTTGTCGTGCCGAGAGCTTTATTGCTTGCTGTTTGAAAAAATAAAATTAACCGCGCAGCAGCGGCGCGAATTGATTGTTTATACAAACTGGCCTTTCGATCCAAGTAGACTTAATAGAACCACTAAATCAAAATAATTATGAACCAATGAGGAACCTCGTTGTAATTATGGGGAATAATCTGACACGATATATTTCACCTAATGTAGTGTCCGAGGTCACTTGTGCTTCTCAATGTGTGTCTTCCCGTCGTTCTCTTCTATCGTCACTAGCTCCTGAATGGCTTATACTTGATTGAATTTTATCGCTCTCTTTGTAAATTCATAAATTTTCCTGAGTTGAACGATATATTACATGTTCATTGGACAGCCATTCAATTCGAATATTGCATGTCTCGTGAAAAAAAAACAATATATATTCTACCGTTTAAAATTTCCGCTGCTTTTGATGTATCACGATTATGATTAATAATTATGTGCGATATTATTTAAACCCAAATTTTCCTTACTATGTGTTTCTGGCGGAATTACACCCGCTTTTTAAGTAAAAAAACCAATTTGATTGTTGTTAAGTCACTTACTGCCTGTGTTTATATTTTTTCCTCGTGTTCTTTTTTTGAATTGCATAACTTTAAAAGTGTTTTCTAATGAACGATCTCACTCACTTCACAGCTGTTTAGCTAAAGAATATTAAATCGCAAATTGCGGGTTCTTTCTTCTTATTAATTGTTTTCACACCTCCGTGATCATTTTCGAGGGGTCACGTGACACTACGACGGTTTATAAGTTCTGTAAATTCACTTAACTTTGAGTTCTACTTTTCTTTTCCCTTTTTTAAACTTTTTACTGCATATACACAAATTTTCACTCGTTCTTGCCACTGGCCTACCAAACTAAATGGCGTAAGTTCTTTTTTTACGCTGTCAATATTTAATGTAGAGTATATCCTACCAGGGACTTCTTCTTCTAGGTATCCCCGTACACGCAATTGGCGCGGAATTAAACCCACTAGATTAGCGTGGACTAACTAACTTTATTTCTGTACAACACTACTTAAATATACCCTACAGGTAACCTCAGGGTGAGAGGCCTTTTCTCCCCTTCGCCCTGGTCACCACATACCCAGCTGTATTACTCTAACCTATGCCATTCCTCGGTCTGTCTTTTTTTTATGCCTAATTTTTAGTACAGATAATTAACTGCTTGAGAGCGCTATAACATGTGCTCCAAAACACGTGCGCTAGCGTGAGCGCTAAGAACCCGCGCGTGAGCATGGGCGACGCTGAGCGACGCTACCGTTTGTCGAGTTCTTTTTTGTTTATTCAATGCCGCGGTAGCTTTGGTGACTATTCATCGCGGAAGGGAAAGTGTTTTCGCCAATGTTTGCATAGCAGAACCGTTCGCGGTCTTTCTTCAAGATTTCCTGTTTTCTTTTACAAAAGTGGTCTTGTTTTTTATTGGGCAATGGCAGACAGCCATGTCCCGGTTTTACACTCTACCTGTTTTCATTTCATACAATAGAAGGCTTACTATCTTTCGGGCTAAGCAAAAATGTATCGTATGACAAAATCCTACGTGACGGTACATTTGGGTATTTCGGCGCGGGGTGTGACGTCACACAGGTCATTTGGTTGTCAAAGGACTTTAGCATGGGTTCATTCTCAGGCTCCCCACCACGTACCCTTCCTTCAATCTGAATTCTACAATATCTCTGTTGACTCTCCTTCTAGCAAAAATAAGTCCCTATTATAATAAAACTGGTGTGAGTAACATATGAAAGTACTCTCCAGGGAATTGTAATTAGGCGATATTGTTAGGAAGGACAGAGGCTTGGTATAGTTGAGCAGTAAGCTTGAAACGGAAAGGTACAACTTACACACAAGCACGGATATGAATGATAAGCATATCACTTACTTCAATAGTGATACTGCCAAAAATATGAAGTGCGGAGTACAGAAAACACCTGGGCAATATCACAATAGATCTAATCTCTGGTCGCAGTGATGAGTCCACACAGAAAAATAAAATCATTATGAAATACATTTACTTGAAACTCAACATCACTATTCTTGAAACGCAAAGAATAGAAATACCTTTATTGGATCGTATTTGAAAATTCCATGTATTGTATGGATGTATTCCAAAAGACGTAAGCCGCAATTTCGGATTCCAAAATGAAATCTGAAGTTGATTCTCGGCCTCTACCTGAAAAACCCACAGTCGTAACAATCATAAAAACCCGAATTAATTCACCTAGCGGTGAGACCCAGCCTTTCTCATTCTAACTTATTATTGGTAAAATAGATTTACATCAACACTTAAAAAATACACCCTAATAATTTCTGCTGGATTTGCTATTCATTCTAAAAAACAAATTTTTGGTAGCCAACAACACAACTATACCGAAAATTTAGAATATAACATTCACACACATATGAACCTACATTAACACATATACATGCAAATAACATTCAATTCTTTCAAATATATGATGCGATTTTGTTTTTGATCGTGGTATAAATAAATATTTAGATTGTTTATGTCAACTTTAGTCAGTAAATTTCAAATAATGTATAATTAAATGTTGTCCCTTATACATTAATTTGAATGATCTTATCAGTGAAGATAAAATTATTCAACGCAGTTGATATTACTGATTGTTTTTGAGGAGCATCCAATAAATGGCCGAATACCATTCAATATGGGTACTTGAAACCTGGATTATGCCAAGTGGCCAGAATCCGACCCCAAACCCCATTTTTAATCCAGATGACCACTTCCGGTTACCTGATAATCATAAAAGCATAAAATCCATCACAAAATTGCCGTACTGTCCAATCTGGGTATTTCGATGGCGAAGATGGCGACAGTTTCCGATCAACAGCCTAAAGTGATAAATATCATCCAATACGATATGGGAAAGCGGTATGATACTCGGAGGCCAGAAATAACCTTAAGACGACATTTCAAATTTCTGGGTAGTAGCTTCCTGTTTCTGGAAACCCGTCTAAAAGGGACAGACATTACCCAATGTGAGTTTTTTAGTACCCGGGATGATGCTCAGAGGCCAGGAATCAACTCCATACTTCATTTTGAAATTTGTGACTTCCGGTTCCTGGAAAACATCCTTCAATTGGAAAACATTCTTCAATTTGATCAACTTTGATCAAAGCAGCTAGTTTTAAACAGCCTTTGAGTTTTGTTTCTTTGTAATTTTGAGGAACAACCTGGTCGTTTGACACATGTTTTCTTAAAATAAGTCGTGTAATCTTCGAGAGAATAGACTTTCAATATTTTAACAAATTAACACATAATGGTTAAAACAAAAATCCGGTTGCACTGGTCAACACAAGTATGGCCCCAAAGGTCAAACTAAGAAAAAATGAAAGATTATAACTTTTTAACCATTCCTGTAATTTTTTTTCTTATTTTTTGTGAGCTTCAGAGCAGAATTTCTTTTCGATTTTGTCAACCAGTGTTATAATCAATGAAATGGGTACCAATAAAGCAACTAAACCTTTATTTTAAAATTAAGATTGTTGAAATCAGTCCAGCCAACTTCGGCAAAACAAGTGAATTTAAGAAGTTTTCTGAGCACGTTTCTTTTCATAACCATAGAACTTCATGTTCAATCATCATAAAATTCGTTAGTTCGGGGGTTTGAAGACAGTTCGTTCGTTTGATACATGTTTTGTTCAAATCGGTTGTGTAGTTTCTGAGATAATGGAGTTTCATAACTTTTACATTTTGATACATAACAGACAAAGCTACAAACCGATTATAATAAAATTCAATAGGGTCTCTTCAGGTATATTCAGGTTCAGGTTTCTATTGTAACCTGTTTCGTGAAAATCGGATCATCAATCTCTGAGAAAAGTGGGCGAGTTCAAGCAGCCTTAGAAACATGCTTCTGTTTATAGCCTGATTACCCATTATTATATACAAGCTGATACCCGGCCCGCGTTGCTGCGCCATTAAGTTTACGACGACAACCGCATATCTTTCAAATGTACATAATTTCGAACAAATATTAACATTACCATGTTATATCTATAAGGCTGTATGTATTCTGTCCAAAAATATGTATTTCTGAATCATGTTTCTCCAATGTTCTAATTTCTATTAAAACTCTAACGAATACATTCGGGAAAATAGCAATAGTCAAAAATGTTAGAAACATGACGTTACTAAGTTTATTATTTTGGCTAGGAAAGTATTTTTTTTTTGTTCATACAAATTAGCTGAGGTATTGTCCTAAACTTCAACCAAACGTAAACGTAAGCAAATAGAAATTTGTTATTTCGGTTCAAAATAATTTAAAAAGTGTATGTGTTTTACAAATGAAAAAGGTATCCATCCATGTTGTTAACTACCTAAACATCATGCTATTTGTTACATTGCTCGCATTATTGCATTCGAGCATGATCGCTAAGAATGAGCTCAAAGTAAAATTCTCACTCCAAAAACTAATAAAATAACTCTCTAAAAATTGTGTAGTGTCCCTGAAAAAAATTAAAAAATACATCTGGAGTCGATTTCCGGCCTCTGGATATCCTCCTAATTTTGGAAATATTGATATTAGATGGTATTTGACCATACCTGGCTGTTCCTTGAAGACTGGGAGTTGCTACCTTGGATTTAAGGAATGGGACCGATTTCTGGACTCTGAACATTATTTTGATTCCGGAAATAACCAAATTGGCTGATTTTTTGAAAATATCATTTTGAGCGTATTAGTAGAATGATATCAAATATCAAAAGAATGAAATATTTCCATTAAATTATACTATCAACTTTGATAGTAGAATTGAATGGAAATTTTTCATTCTCTCGTTATTTCATATTTCGCCATTTTGGTTGTATTCCTTCAACCGGAAATCACAATCTTGGATTTCAAAATGGTGTTTGGATTTGGTTTATGGTTTCCGGTTATCATCTCGATTCTGGAATGACCATTTTCGGCTGATTTCCAGCAATCTGAAGTTGCCACTTAGAATTCGGCGTTTTTCACAAATTCTTTGAATTATAGTCGATAAGATTTCAATGGAATATCCTGTATCAATATACAATGGACTATCTTGTATCAATATAACTTTCACCAATCATTTTTGCTTGTTTTCCAGAAAGTGGAAATCATCATTTTGGATTTGGCGTCTGGGGTCGATTTCCGACCTCTGGGTATCATTTGAGTTTCAAAGACAACCATATTGGGTGGTTTTCGCTCATTTTCGGAAAGTGGATATCGCCATTTTGGATTTTAAAATGATGCCTGGATCTGATTTCTGATCTTTGGGTATCATAACGATTCCGGAATGACCATTTTTGGCTGTTTACCAACAACTCGACATTGCAATTTCAACAACTCGATGTTGCAATTTAAGTTGCCACTTCGGAACGAAAATGTTGTCAGGGGTCAATTTTTGGCCTATGTGCATCATTTCGATTACAAAAATACCAATTTTAGGTAGTATTTGGTCATATCTGTAAACCGGAAGTCACCATCTTGGTATTCAAAACAGCGTCTTGAGTTGATTCCAGGTCTCTTGGCATCATTTCGATTGCATAAATACCCATATTTGGTGCTGTTCGGTCATTATTGGTTGTTTTTCGGAAACCGGAAGTCGTCTGTGTATGGTCTTTGCAGTCGATTTTCGGCTGCTGGCTATTATTTTGATTCCAAAAATACCGGATGTCGCCATTGTGTTTCTAAATAGCGTCTGGATTTGATTTCCGGTCTCCGGGCATCATCTTGGTTCTCGAATAATTATATTGGCTGTTTTCAAGCAACCGGATATTGCCACTTCGAATTTCAAAATGGCATCTGGGGACGATTTTTGGCCTATGTACATCATCTCGATTACAAAAATGCCCATATTGGGTGATATTTGGTCATTTTCGGAAACCGGAAGTCGCCATCTTGGATTTCAAAATGCTATCTAGAGTTGATCTCAGGTCTCTGGGCATTATCTCGAATCCAAAAATACCCATACTAGGTGATATTTGGTCATATTGGGCCAGTTTTCTGGAAACCGGAGATCGTCATCCTGGATTTGGAATGGAGTCGATTTTCGGCCTCTGAATATCATTTTGGTTCCAAAAATAACCATAATGGATGATATTTGATTATTTTCTGGAACCAGAAGTCGCCGTATTGGATTTCAAAATATCGTCTGGATTTGATCCCCGGTCTTGGTGCTATTCTGGTTTAAGAAATATTTAAACGGAGAACATCATCTTGACATCTTAGGTTGATTTCCGGTCTCTAGATATAACCTCGGATTCAGAACTCCTCGCAAAAAAACGCAAAACAGGGGCAAAAAAGGGCATTTCCCGTGCCCTGCACAGAAATAAACCATCACAAATCGACTAGTTGACCTATTCTACATAAAAAATCTATATTCCAGGTTGTTCGCACCAATTAATCGCCGCTAGACTGGCAGCCTGAAATATAGTATTTCTCATGTAAAATTGATCAACAAATTGATTGGTGATGGTATTATTTTGTGCAGGGGAAATAATCGGTTTTACCTTTTTTCACCCTATATTTGCGTATTTTCGGAAACATAGATCTTTTTCCGTGCCCTGCACAGAATGAGAATATCACCAATCGATTAATTGGTCAATTTTACAGAAATGGCTATATTTTAGGCCAGCCCTGCGGCTTGTAATAAGTTGGTATTTTGGTTCATTTTTTCCAGTGTTCAATGTTATGATAACACTTTGAGCCTTAAAAACTCTCACAATTAAATTAAAATAATGATAGGAATAAATTGAAATGATGATAGGAATAATGATTTAGCTGCGCCACTAAGATACAAAAAATCAATATCACAGCATTTACCCTTTATTTGAAAACTCAAGTATACAGAATGATACGATGATCGTGTTTGATTTAGGACTATACAAATAACAAATTCGCTATTGCTACCCTCCTCCCTGACCACGCTGATGAGAAAATAAAATTAAAATTAATTGAAACAAATACGCTGCTATATGACTTATGTGTACCAAATTATATGATATTCTACCAAATTATATGATATTCGATGAGGCGGTTTCAAATTTAATGAATATTGACAACATTTATCCACTTCCTTCCCCTCTTAAATGACAGAGTAATGTAAATACCACGCATCATACTCAGAAACGCCGGTATATAAATTTTCATGATAAATTTCTCAATATTTTGCGTATAGTGCAGTTCGAAATACCCCTCCTCTCTTGACTACGCCACTAAGAACAAACAGAAAAGTCTATGTCATAGATACTTTCTTGAGAATTCACTTATACATATTGACACGGTAATCAAGTAAGGTTTTGAAGAGTTTACCCCTCACCCCCTTGTTACGCTTATGAAATACATTAAATTTAAATTCGTTGAAATATACCACCCACTATAGCTTCCAAACATCGAATTTAATGATGATCGGCTCAGTGGTTTTAAAATCGTTGAACGGTGATGTCATCACCCCTCCCCCCTTACTACGCGAATGAAATACAGAAATCTCTCAAATGACACAGCAACACCACAGAAATACGCTTCATACCTAAAAATCTCTGTGTTTTAAGCCTGCGCTTATGAGATAGAGCGAAACTAATATTTTAAAGTTACTCCCCGTACTCGAAAACCCTATGTACAAATTTTCACGGTAATCGGTTCAGTAGTTTTTGAGTCTATGGGGAACAGACAGACATTCGCATTTATAGATATAGATACACCCTCCTCCTTACTACTCCACTGAGATACAGGAAAATCAATGTTATAGAAACATACTTCACTTATACAAATTGGAACGGTGATCAATTTATGTGTTTAGGTGTTTTCAAATAACAAATATTAGCTCCCCCTCCCTTGCCACGCTTATGGAACGAGTAAAATTCAAATTCATGAAATATATCAGCAACTGTAGATTCTACATACCGAATTTAATACTGATGGGTCCAGCAGTTTCAAAATCATCAAAGGTTGACATGTTAACCCTCTCCGCCCTCTCATCCTTACGACGCCTCTGAGAAACAAAAAAGTCGTCGGCCAGTAACGACGCAAGAATACATCTCAGACTCAAAAACATCTGTATATAAGTTTGCACGGTTATCGTAGAGGAAGTTTTCTCGTTCATGAAACACAAATTCACCCCCCCTTGTCCACGCTTATGAGATAGAACAAAACTAATATTTTAGGGTTACTCCCCGTACTCGAAAACCCCTATGTACAAATTTTCAAGGTGATCGGTTCAGTAGTTTCTGAGTCTATAGGGAACAGACAGACAGACAGACAGACAGACAGACAGACAGACAGACAGACAGACAGACAGACAGACAGACAGACAGACAGACAGACAGACAGACAGACAGACAGACAGACAGACAGACAGACAGACAGACAGACAGACAGACAGACAGACAGACAGACAGACAGACAGACAGACAGACAGACAGACAGACAGACAGACAGACAGACAGACAGACAGACAGACAGACAGACAGACAGACAGACAGACAGACAGACAGACAGACAGACAGACAGACAGACAGACAGACAGACAGACAGACAGACAGACAGACAGACAGACAGACAGACAGACAGACAGACAGACAGACAGACAGACAGACAGACAGACAGACAGACAGACAGACAGACAGACAGACAGACAGACAGACAGACAGACAGACAGACAGACAGACAGACAGACAGACAGACAGACAGACAGACAGACAGACAGACAGACAGACAGACAGACAGACAGACAGACAGACAGACAGACAGACAGACAGACAGACAGACAGACAGACAGACAGACAGACAGACAGACAGACAGACAGACAGACAGACAGACAGACAGACAGACAGACAGACAGACAGACAGACAGACAGACAGACAGACAGACAGACAGACAGACAGACAGACAGACAGACAGACAGACAGACAGACAGACAGACAGACAGACAGACAGACAGACAGACAGACAGACAGACAGACAGACAGACAGACAGACAGACAGACAGACAGACAGACAGACAGACAGACAGACAGACAGACAGACAGACAGACAGACAGACAGACAGACAGACAGACAGACAGACAGACAGACAGACAGACAGACAGACAGACAGACAGACAGACAGACAGACAGACAGACAGACAGACAGACAGACAGACAGACAGACAGACAGACAGACAGACAGACAGACAGACAGACAGACAGACAGACAGACAGACAGACAGACAGACAGACAGACAGACAGACAGACAGACAGACAGACAGACAGACAGACAGACAGACAGACAGACAGACAGACAGACAGACAGACAGACAGACAGACAGACAGACAGACAGACAGACAGACAGACAGACAGACAGACAGACAGACAGACAGACAGACAGACAGACAGACAGACAGACAGACAGACAGACAGACAGACAGACAGACAGACAGACAGACAGACAGACAGACAGACAGACAGACAGACAGACAGACAGACAGACAGACAGACAGACAGACAGACAGACAGACAGACAGACAGACAGACAGACAGACAGACAGACAGACAGACAGACAGACAGACAGACAGACAGACAGACAGACAGACAGACAGACAGACAGACAGACAGACAGACAGACAGACAGACAGACAGACAGACAGACAGACAGACAGACAGACAGACAGACAGACAGACAGACAGACAGACAGACAGACAGACAGACAGACAGACAGACAGACAGACAGACAGACAGACAGACAGACAGACAGACAGACAGACAGACAGACAGACAGACAGACAGACAGACAGACAGACAGACAGACAGACAGACAGACAGACAGACAGACAGACAGACAGACAGACAGACAGACAGACAGACAGACAGACAGACAGACAGACAGACAGACAGACAGACAGACAGACAGACAGACAGACAGACAGACAGACAGACAGACAGACAGACAGACAGACAGACAGACAGACAGACAGACAGACAGACAGACAGACAGACAGACAGACAGACAGACAGACAGACAGACAGACAGACAGACAGACAGACAGACAGACAGACAGACAGACAGACAGACAGACAGACAGACAGACAGACAGACAGACAGACAGACAGACAGACAGACAGACAGACAGACAGACAGACAGACAGACAGACAGACAGACAGACAGACAGACAGACAGACAGACAGACAGACAGACAGACAGACAGACAGACAGACAGACAGACAGACAGACAGACAGACAGACAGACAGACAGACAGACAGACAGACAGACAGACAGACAGACAGACAGACAGACAGACAGACAGACAGACAGACAGACAGACAGACAGACAGACAGACAGACAGACAGACAGACAGACAGACAGACAGACAGACAGACAGACAGACAGACAGACAGACAGACAGACAGACAGACAGACAGACAGACAGACAGACAGACAGACAGACAGACAGACAGACAGACAGACAGACAGACAGACAGACAGACAGACAGACAGACAGACAGACAGACAGACAGACAGACAGACAGACAGACAGACAGACAGACAGACAGACAGACAGACAGACAGACAGACAGACAGACAGACAGACAGACAGACAGACAGACAGACAGACAGACAGACAGACAGACAGACAGACAGACAGACAGACAGACAGACAGACAGACAGACAGACAGACAGACAGACAGACAGACAGACAGACAGACAGACAGACAGACAGACAGACAGACAGACAGACAGACAGACAGACAGACAGACAGACAGACAGACAGACAGACAGACAGACAGACAGACAGACAGACAGGCAGACAGGCAGACAGGCAGACAGGCAGACAGGCAGACAGGCAGACAGGCAGACAGGCAGACAGGCAGACAGGCAGACAGGCAGACAGGCAGACAGGCAGACAGGCAGACAGGCAGACAGGCAGACAGGCAGACAGGCAGACAGGCAGACAGGCAGACAGGCAGACAGGCAGACAGGCAGACAGGCAGACAGGCAGACAGGCAGACAGGCAGACAGGCAGACAGGCAGACAGGCAGACAGGCAGACAGGCAGACAGGCAGACAGGCAGACAGGCAGACAGGCAGACAGGCAGACAGGCAGACAGGCAGACAGGCAGACAGGCAGACAGGCAGACAGGCAGACAGGCAGACAGGCAGACAGGCAGACAGGCAGACAGGCAGACAGGCAGACAGGCAGACAGGCAGACAGGCAGACAGGCAGACAGGCAGACAGGCAGACAGGCAGACAGGCAGACAGGCAGACAGGCAGACAGGCAGACAGGCAGACAGGCAGACAGGCAGACAGGCAGACAGGCAGACAGGCAGACAGGCAGACAGGCAGACAGGCAGACAGGCAGACAGGCAGACAGGCAGACAGGCAGACAGGCAGACAGGCAGACAGGCAGACAGGCAGACAGGCAGACAGGCAGACAGGCAGACAGGCAGACAGGCAGACAGGCAGACAGGCAGACAGGCAGACAGGCAGACAGGCAGACAGGCAGACAGGCAGACAGGCAGACAGGCAGACAGGCAGACAGGCAGACAGGCAGACAGGCAGACAGGCAGACAGGCAGACAGGCAGACAGGCAGACAGGCAGACAGGCAGACAGGCAGACAGGCAGACAGGCAGACAGGCAGACAGGCAGACAGGCAGACAGGCAGACAGGCAGACAGGCAGACAGGCAGACAGGCAGACAGGCAGACAGGCAGACAGGCAGACAGGCAGACAGGCAGACAGGCAGACAGGCAGACAGGCAGACAGGCAGACAGGCAGACAGGCAGACAGGCAGACAGGCAGACAGGCAGACAGGCAGACAGGCAGACAGGCAGACAGGCAGACAGGCAGACAGGCAGACAGGCAGACAGGCAGACAGGCAGACAGGCAGACAGGCAGACAGGCAGACAGGCAGACAGGCAGACAGGCAGACAGGCAGACAGGCAGACAGGCAGACAGGCAGACAGGCAGACAGGCAGACAGGCAGACAGGCAGACAGGCAGACAGGCAGACAGGCAGACAGGCAGACAGGCAGACAGGCAGACAGGCAGACAGGCAGACAGGCAGACAGGCAGACAGGCAGACAGGCAGACAGGCAGACAGGCAGACAGGCAGACAGGCAGACAGGCAGACAGGCAGACAGGCAGACAGGCAGACAGGCAGACAGGCAGACAGGCAGACAGGCAGACAGGCAGACAGGCAGACAGGCAGACAGGCAGACAGGCAGACAGGCAGACAGGCAGACAGGCAGACAGGCAGACAGGCAGACAGGCAGACAGGCAGACAGGCAGACAGGCAGACAGGCAGACAGGCAGACAGGCAGACAGGCAGACAGGCAGACAGGCAGACAGGCAGACAGGCAGACAGGCAGACAGGCAGACAGGCAGACAGGCAGACAGGCAGACAGGCAGACAGGCAGACAGGCAGACAGGCAGACAGGCAGACAGGCAGACAGGCAGACAGGCAGACAGGCAGACAGGCAGACAGGCAGACAGGCAGACAGGCAGACAGGCAGACAGGCAGACAGGCAGACAGGCAGACAGGCAGACAGGCAGACAGGCAGACAGGCAGACAGGCAGACAGGCAGACAGGCAGACAGGCAGACAGGCAGACAGGCAGACAGGCAGACAGGCAGACAGGCAGACAGGCAGACAGGCAGACAGGCAGACAGGCAGACAGGCAGACAGGCAGACAGGCAGACAGGCAGACAGGCAGACAGGCAGACAGGCAGACAGGCAGACAGGCAGACAGGCAGACAGGCAGACAGGCAGACAGGCAGACAGGCAGACAGGCAGACAGGCAGACAGGCAGACAGGCAGACAGGCAGACAGGCAGACAGGCAGACAGGCAGACAGGCAGACAGGCAGACAGGCAGACAGGCAGACAGGCAGACAGGCAGACAGGCAGACAGGCAGACAGGCAGACAGGCAGACAGGCAGACAGGCAGACAGGCAGACAGGCAGACAGGCAGACAGGCAGACAGGCAGACAGGCAGACAGGCAGACAGGCAGACAGGCAGACAGGCAGACAGGCAGACAGGCAGACAGGCAGACAGGCAGACAGGCAGACAGGCAGACAGGCAGACAGGCAGACAGGCAGACAGGCAGACAGGCAGACAGGCAGACAGGCAGACAGGCAGACAGGCAGACAGGCAGACAGGCAGACAGGCAGACAGGCAGACAGGCAGACAGGCAGACAGGCAGACAGGCAGACAGGCAGACAGGCAGACAGGCAGACAGGCAGACAGGCAGACAGGCAGACAGGCAGACAGGCAGACAGGCAGACAGGCAGACAGGCAGACAGGCAGACAGGCAGACAGGCAGACAGGCAGACAGGCAGACAGGCAGACAGGCAGACAGGCAGACAGGCAGACAGGCAGACAGGCAGACAGGCAGACAGGCAGACAGGCAGACAGGCAGACAGGCAGACAGGCAGACAGGCAGACAGGCAGACAGGCAGACAGGCAGACAGGCAGACAGGCAGACAGGCAGACAGGCAGACAGGCAGACAGGCAGACAGGCAGACAGGCAGACAGGCAGACAGGCAGACAGGCAGACAGGCAGACAGGCAGACAGGCAGACAGGCAGACAGGCAGACAGGCAGACAGGCAGACAGGCAGACAGGCAGACAGGCAGACAGGCAGACAGGCAGACAGGCAGACAGGCAGACAGGCAGACAGGCAGACAGGCAGACAGGCAGACAGGCAGACAGGCAGACAGGCAGACAGGCAGACAGGCAGACAGGCAGACAGGCAGACAGGCAGACAGGCAGACAGGCAGACAGGCAGACAGGCAGACAGGCAGACAGGCAGACAGGCAGACAGGCAGACAGGCAGACAGGCAGACAGGCAGACAGGCAGACAGGCAGACAGGCAGACAGGCAGACAGGCAGACAGGCAGACAGGCAGACAGGCAGACAGGCAGACAGGCAGACAGGCAGACAGGCAGACAGGCAGACAGGCAGACAGGCAGACAGGCAGACAGGCAGACAGGCAGACAGGCAGACAGGCAGACAGGCAGACAGGCAGACAGGCAGACAGGCAGACAGGCAGACAGGCAGACAGGCAGACAGGCAGACAGGCAGACAGGCAGACAGGCAGACAGGCAGACAGGCAGACAGGCAGACAGGCAGACAGGCAGACAGGCAGACAGGCAGACAGGCAGACAGGCAGACAGGCAGACAGGCAGACAGGCAGACAGGCAGACAGGCAGACAGGCAGACAGGCAGACAGGCAGACAGGCAGACAGGCAGACAGGCAGACAGGCAGACAGGCAGACAGGCAGACAGGCAGACAGGCAGACAGGCAGACAGGCAGACAGACATTCGCATTTATAGCTATAGATAATGGACAAGTTAAAGTCCAATAACAAAAAAAATCAATAGGGTTTTATGGGGTAACAAAACCTTCTATATGACACTTATTTTGTGAAAATCGGTCCAGCAATCTTTGAGAAAAGTGAGTGAGTTTTAACAGTCTTTGAAACACGTTTCTTTGCATTACTTTTGAACTACATCTCTAAACATTATAAAATTATTTTACAAATGGTTCAAAAAATAAGCCCGTTCTTTTGATGCCAATTTTGTTTATATCGGTTGTGTAGTTTCTGAGATAATGAAGTTTTGTGATTTTCACATTTTGGTACATAACCTTGAAACTAAAAGTCCGATAACAATAAAATTCAATAGGGTCTTATGGGGCAACTAGACCTTTCATTTGCAATTAATTCCATGGAAATCGGTCCAGCCATCTCTGAGAAAATCGAGTGAGATTGGGAGAGCGTTACAGACATACACACGCACACATACAGCAATGCTCAGCTCGTCGAACTAAGTCGATTGATATACGAGATTCGACCCTTTGGAGCGGTTTTATACCGTTGTTTTTTTCAGTGATTGATATACCTTTCTTGAAAAAGGCAAAAACTTGCCTAGTATATTCGAAACATATATTTTTTTGTGTAATTTGTATGTGTGTGTATCTGTACATGTTTGTATATTTAGAGTAAATTATGAATCTGGTAGAAATTATTAAAATGTCTTTTTTTTTTCGAAAATTCGAATTTTTTTTTGGCAAATTTGTTTCAACAAATAATAAAATGCGAATGAGAAAAGCTAAGTCTCACCACTAGGTGGATTAATTCATGTATTTTTATTTTTTTGTTTTGTTTTCAGAACAAGTCGATTGAGCAAATGGAAGGAACGTATATATTCTCAACATTAATAATAATGAATGATAAGAGCACAATTCAAACACTGAATGCAATTCCTTTGAATAACCTACCTACCAAATCTTCACCGGATATGCAAATCATATCTCAAACTAAATTGTTTCAAGGGAGCGTCCCTTTAATTGGACCATTATCGGTCTTGTTTTGTAACGAATATAATATTCTTGATTTATACAGAGCGAGTTATCTGTTAAAAACATCTTCCTTAAAAGCACGACAATTTAGGATTATTGGTGATTGCGTGCTTCGCACCGGAGCACTGGTCGGAGGAAAAATACACGCCTTAGTAACGGAAAAAATGTCTACTTTTCAGAAACACCCAATGAAAGATAATATTTCAAATGTTTTTGAGCAGGTCAAGATTATTCATCAAAAACTTAAATCTGATCTCGTCGAAACTTCTGACTTATATGAAAGAGATGCATTAGATGAAGAAAAAAATCAGCGGAGAACGGATATGTTTGATACGTATATAACGGTTGCTGATGCATCGGTTGACGATGAATATAAATTCAACTTAACTATTTGCAGTAACTTTTATGTTTTACCTAAACGGAGGGTAAGCACTATCATTAAAGGCGTTCCTGTTTATTCGGATTGGACCATCATTTCTAATAACGATAAAGAGCAGTTGTTAGCATTCATAATATCCAAAAGAGTACAACTGTATACGCTTTTATTGTATATCTATGACCGCAACCAAAACATTTCGCAAAATGATATGGAAATATCGCCATTTATCAGTAATTTTCAAATGATAAACATTCAGGAACGGATAGTTTTATTAGCTCTGTTCGAAGTCATGAAACTACAGGATACTATGGAAGGAAAATTGAAGATATATCGCTACAATATCGATAAAACGAAATTGGAACCTTATCTCACAATCAATGGAATTTATAACTCAGTTATGGTAGTTATTGTAGATGATAAAATGTTATTGATTACAGCCGAGAAAGAATCAAATCTATTAGTTGTATACATGGTTGAACGTACTGATTGCTCACTTTATCAAAAAATATTCTTCGATTCTTCCATAATTTCAGTGGAGAATCCACCTATCACAGGTAGGCTATTTTGTGATCATTTTTTGTTGAGTTATCTGTTTTCTTTTTTAGACAAACCGACACTTCAAATTCAAACTGGAGATATGATGATACATATATATAAATATTCGGCTCTAGAGGTAATACTTTTGGCATTAAAATTATCCATTGAAAAGTTCCTCGTATAGTTTAACAAACATAGCTGATACTACGATTTCAACTAACATATGTTGTAATGCTTCTATATTCAACAAGACTACGTCATTATTGCTCACTAGATAATTTTTTTTCACAACATTTATTTGACATGGCACAATACCACTAGATTATTTATCGGTTAATGATAAAAAATTTAATCAATGGCTTACATAAAGATCGCAGCGACAATAACGACAAAACTGATTTCTAGATAACATTATCATCCTTCACGTTTTGAGTCCTGCATTCTTAGAATAAGGTCTCCTGAATCCATACGCAATAAAATATTTATTTTAGCATGCACAGATTTGGGGAAAACTGACTTTAATTCACCAAAGTACGTATTTTCATGGAAACCTGATTTTCTCAGTCTCTCACGGTAGATTTCAACTTAACAACTTAACTTAACTCGATTAGCAAACTTTAAATTTTTAGAGTAACGTCTTCTGATTCCAAAGATGGTAGAAGAGTTATTCTAGCATGCATAGATTTTGAGAAAAATGAGTTTGAATTCACTAAAGATAGAGTTTCTATGAAAACTTTTCGCAACATCTCTGTATGCTAAATCTTTCACAATCTTTGAATTCAGAAAACTTTACTACAGAAATTTAAAACTTGGAAATCGAAATTGCTAAGTTGAAATCTATCGCAGGAGACTGAGAAAATCAGGTTTCCATTATAATACCAAAAACATTATATCAAGAAGACTGGCATCTCTGGATTGATCCCATACAAATGACAAGCGTCAAATCAAATAGCGCACTTCATCTAATAAAGGTGGAAGTTTGCTATGAAAGTGCTGGCAATTACATCGCTGCGAAGACAGAGTGTGCGTGTGCAATGGTCCAGCGTGTGCGTTCGGCTTGCATTCGCATCGCCAGTACACACACTAGCATGCGTCAGTTTCACTTTTACTTAAAAGACTGCGCTGCCAAAACTGTCGCTCATTCTCAGGCAGAGTTCCCAGTCTTTTTGATATGATGTTTTTGATAATTCGTACTGTGGTGGATTTAAACTCTATTTTTTCAAAATATGTGCATGTTAAAATAAGAACTACATCGCGTATGGATTCAGGAGACCTTATTCTAAGCTTGCAGAGCAAAAAACTTGAAAGATGATGTTATTTAAAATTTTATAGAAATTTGTAGTTTTGTGATTTTGTACTGAAATAATCTGGAAAGCTCATAATTCACTCATACACACCATATTTGATCTATACGTATGAAATTCGCAACGTTTTTTTCTATCTGTCTGTCTGTTTCTTGCCATAACATTCAATTGCTTAAATCCGAAGTTTTTGGGCAATATCATGAACTCTGATTTTTTTATGACTTTTCGAAGCTTGGCATACTGACGCTTTTTAACATATTTTTTTAAAACCTAAATTAATCCACCTAGCGGTGAGACCCAGCCTTTCTCATTCAAACTTATTATTTGTTGAAATAGATTTACACCAACACTTGAAAAATACACCTTGATAATTTTTGCTGTATTTATTATTTATTCTAAGCAACAAATTTTTGTTGGCCAACAGCACAACTATACCGAACATTTAAAATATAACATTCACACACATATGAACATACATTAACACATATACATGCAAATAACATTAAATTATTTCAAATATATGATGCGATTTTGTTTTTGGTCGTGGTATAATCGATTTGTACTCATATACCTCGTATTAATTTTTAGATTGTTTATGTCAACTTTAGTCAGTAGATTTCAAATAATGTATAA
>NW_026599229.1:0-18512 GCF_029784165.1 Wyeomyia smithii
TATTATTATTATTATTATTATTATTATTATTATTATTATTATTATTATTATTATTATTATTATTATTATTATTATTATTATTATTATTATTATTATTATTATTATTATTATTATTATTATTATTATTATTATTATTATTATTATTATTATTATTATTATTATTATTATTATTATTATTATTATTATTATTATTATTATTATTATTATTATTATTATTATTATTATTATTATTATTATTATTATTATTATTATTATTATTATTATTATTATTATTATTATTATTATTATTATTATTATTATTATTATTATTATTATTATTATTATTATTATTATTATTATTATTATTATTATTATTATTATTATTATTATTATTATTATTATTATTATTATTATTATTATTATTATTATTATTATTATTATTATTATTATTATTATTATTATTATTATTATTATTATTATTATTATTATTATTATTATTATTATTATTATTATTATTATTATTATTATTATTATTATTATTATTATTATTATTATTATTATTATTATTATTATTATTATTATTATTATTATTATTATTATTATTATTATTATTATTATTATTATTATTATTATTATTATTATTATTATTATTATTATTATTATTATTATTATTATTATTATTATTATTATTATTATTATTATTATTATTATTATTATTATTATTATTATTATTATTATTATTATTATTATTATTATTATTATTATTATTATTATTATTATTATTATTATTATTATTATTATTATTATTATTATTATTATTATTATTATTATTATTATTATTATTATTATTATTATTATTATTATTATTATTATTATTATTATTATTATTATTATTATTATTATTATTATTATTATTATTATTATTATTATTATTATTATTATTATTATTATTATTATTATTATTATTATTATTATTATTATTATTATTATTATTATTATTATTATTATTATTATTATTATTATTATTATTATTATTATTATTATTATTATTATTATTATTATTATTATTATTATTATTATTATTATTATTATTATTATTATTATTATTATTATTATTATTATTATTATTATTATTATTATTATTATTATTATTATTATTATTATTATTATTATTATTATTATTATTATTATTATTATTATTATTATTATTATTATTATTATTATTATTATTATTATTATTATTATTATTATTATTATTATTATTATTATTATTATTATTATTATTATTATTATTATTATTATTATTATTATTATTATTATTATTATTATTATTATTATTATTATTATTATTATTATTATTATTATTATTATTATTATTATTATTATTATTATTATTATTATTATTATTATTATTATTATTATTATTATTATTATTATTATTATTATTATTATTATTATTATTATTATTATTATTATTATTATTATTATTATTATTATTATTATTATTATTATTATTATTATTATTATTATTATTATTATTATTATTATTATTATTATTATTATTATTATTATTATTATTATTATTATTATTATTATTATTATTATTATTATTATTATTATTATTATTATTATTATTATTATTATTATTATTATTATTATTATTATTATTATTATTATTATTATTATTATTATTATTATTATTATTATTATTATTATTATTATTATTATTATTATTATTATTATTATTATTATTATTATTATTATTATTATTATTATTATTATTATTATTATTATTATTATTATTATTATTATTATTATTATTATTATTATTATTATTATTATTATTATTATTATTATTATTATTATTATTATTATTATTATTATTATTATTATTATTATTATTATTATTATTATTATTATTATTATTATTATTATTATTATTATTATTATTATTATTATTATTATTATTATTATTATTATTATTATTATTATTATTATTATTATTATTATTATTATTATTATTATTATTATTATTATTATTATTATTATTATTATTATTATTATTATTATTATTATTATTATTATTATTATTATTATTATTATTATTATTATTATTATTATTATTATTATTATTATTATTATTATTATTATTATTATTATTATTATTATTATTATTATTATTATTATTATTATTATTATTATTATTATTATTATTATTATTATTATTATTATTATTATTATTATTATTATTATTATTATTATTATTATTATTATTATTATTATTATTATTATTATTATTATTATTATTATTATTATTATTATTATTATTATTATTATTATTATTATTATTATTATTATTATTATTATTATTATTATTATTATTATTATTATTATTATTATTATTATTATTATTATTATTATTATTATTATTATTATTATTATTATTATTATTATTATTATTATTATTATTATTATTATTATTATTATTATTATTATTATTATTATTATTATTATTATTATTATTATTATTATTATTATTATTATTATTATTATTATTATTATTATTATTATTATTATTATTATTATTATTATTATTATTATTATTATTATTATTATTATTATTATTATTATTATTATTATTATTATTATTATTATTATTATTATTATTATTATTATTATTATTATTATTATTATTATTATTATTATTATTATTATTATTATTATTATTATTATTATTATTATTATTATTATTATTATTATTATTATTATTATTATTATTATTATTATTATTATTATTATTATTATTATTATTATTATTATTATTATTATTATTATTATTATTATTATTATTATTATTATTATTATTATTATTATTATTATTATTATTATTATTATTATTATTATTATTATTATTATTATTATTATTATTATTATTATTATTATTATTATTATTATTATTATTATTATTATTATTATTATTATTATTATTATTATTATTATTATTATTATTATTATTATTATTATTATTATTATTATTATTATTATTATTATTATTATTATTATTATTATTATTATTATTATTATTATTATTATTATTATTATTATTATTATTATTATTATTATTATTATTATTATTATTATTATTATTATTATTATTATTATTATTATTATTATTATTATTATTATTATTATTATTATTATTATTATTATTATTATTATTATTATTATTATTATTATTATTATTATTATTATTATTATTATTATTATTATTATTATTATTATTATTATTATTATTATTATTATTATTATTATTATTATTATTATTATTATTATTATTATTATTATTATTATTATTATTATTATTATTATTATTATTATTATTATTATTATTATTATTATTATTATTATTATTATTATTATTATTATTATTATTATTATTATTATTATTATTATTATTATTATTATTATTATTATTATTATTATTATTATTATTATTATTATTATTATTATTATTATTATTATTATTATTATTATTATTATTATTATTATTATTATTATTATTATTATTATTATTATTATTATTATTATTATTATTATTATTATTATTATTATTATTATTATTATTATTATTATTATTATTATTATTATTATTATTATTATTATTATTATTATTATTATTATTATTATTATTATTATTATTATTATTATTATTATTATTATTATTATTATTATTATTATTATTATTATTATTATTATTATTATTATTATTATTATTATTATTATTATTATTATTATTATTATTATTATTATTATTATTATTATTATTATTATTATTATTATTATTATTATTATTATTATTATTATTATTATTATTATTATTATTATTATTATTATTATTATTATTATTATTATTATTATTATTATTATTATTATTATTATTATTATTATTATTATTATTATTATTATTATTATTATTATTATTATTATTATTATTATTATTATTATTATTATTATTATTATTATTATTATTATTATTATTATTATTATTATTATTATTATTATTATTATTATTATTATTATTATTATTATTATTATTATTATTATTATTATTATTATTATTATTATTATTATTATTATTATTATTATTATTATTATTATTATTATTATTATTATTATTATTATTATTATTATTATTATTATTATTATTATTATTATTATTATTATTATTATTATTATTATTATTATTATTATTATTATTATTATTATTATTATTATTATTATTATTATTATTATTATTATTATTATTATTATTATTATTATTATTATTATTATTATTATTATTATTATTATTATTATTATTATTATTATTATTATTATTATTATTATTATTATTATTATTATTATTATTATTATTATTATTATTATTATTATTATTATTATTATTATTATTATTATTATTATTATTATTATTATTATTATTATTATTATTATTATTATTATTATTATTATTATTATTATTATTATTATTATTATTATTATTATTATTATTATTATTATTATTATTATTATTATTATTATTATTATTATTATTATTATTATTATTATTATTATTATTATTATTATTATTATTATTATTATTATTATTATTATTATTATTATTATTATTATTATTATTATTATTATTATTATTATTATTATTATTATTATTATTATTATTATTATTATTATTATTATTATTATTATTATTATTATTATTATTATTATTATTATTATTATTATTATTATTATTATTATTATTATTATTATTATTATTATTATTATTATTATTATTATTATTATTATTATTATTATTATTATTATTATTATTATTATTATTATTATTATTATTATTATTATTATTATTATTATTATTATTATTATTATTATTATTATTATTATTATTATTATTATTATTATTATTATTATTATTATTATTATTATTATTATTATTATTATTATTATTATTATTATTATTATTATTATTATTATTATTATTATTATTATTATTATTATTATTATTATTATTATTATTATTATTATTATTATTATTATTATTATTATTATTATTATTATTATTATTATTATTATTATTATTATTATTATTATTATTATTATTATTATTATTATTATTATTATTATTATTATTATTATTATTATTATTATTATTATTATTATTATTATTATTATTATTATTATTATTATTATTATTATTATTATTATTATTATTATTATTATTATTATTATTATTATCTACTATATAAAAATGGAATTCCGTAACGCTTGATCTTATTGATATTATTTCCTTAGTCTCTGTGGTGTACAGTAATCATCATCATTTTGAATCGTTCTAAATCAAAAATAATAAGCGGTGACATGTAGGTTTTTTAACATGAAAATGTTCGCTGATGTTCAGGAAAGACATTAGTTATAAAAAATAGTTATCTAATTACTAAAACTTGAGATATTATTCACAAAACTACGTAAAACATGCAAAATTATGACTTTCTGTGCTAAATTTGCCTCTGAATCAAAATTCAAAGCGATGACATATGATTCTTTTTTCACTAAAATGTTTGTTGATGTTCAGGGAAGACATTCGAGGAAAAATAATTAGTATCTGATTACTAAAACTTGAGATATTATTCACAAAACTACGTAAAACATGCAAAATTATGAGTTTTTATAGTTAATTCGTCTCCAAATCAAAATTCAAAGCGATGACAAGTGATTCTTTTTTCATTGAAATGGTCGTTGATGTTTGAGAAAGATATTTGAGAAAAAATAATAGGTATCTAATTTCTAAAACTTGAGATATTATTTACGAAACTACGTAAAACACGCAAAATTATGACTTTCTATGCTAAATTTGCCTCTAAATCGGTATTCAAAGCGTTGACATATGATTTTTTACACTAAAATGTTTGTTAATGTTCAGAAAAGACATGTGAAAAAAAATAATTGGTATCTGATTACTAAAACTTGAGATTCTATTCACAAAACTACGTAAAACAAGCAAAAAATATGCTGAATTTGCCTCTAAATCAAAATTTCAAGCGATGACATGTGATTTTTTTACATTAAAATGTTTGTAAACGTTTAGGAAAGACATTTGAAGGAAAGTAACAAGTATCTGTTTACTAAAACTTGAGATTTTATTCACAAAACTACGTAAAACTTGCAAAATTATAACTTTTTATGCTAAATTTGCCTCTAAAACAAAATTTAAAGCCATGACATGTGATTCTTTTTTCATTAAAACGTTTGTTAATGTCCAGGAAAGACATTTGAGGAAAAATAAATAGTATATGATTACTAAAACTTGAGATATTATTCACAAAACTACGTGAAACATGCAACTTTATGACTTTTTATGCTGAATTTGCCTCTAAATCAAAATTTCAAGCGATGATATGTGATTCTTTTTACATTAAAATGTTTGTAAACGTTTAGGAAAGACATTTGAAGGAAAGTAAGTCTGTTTACTAAAACTTGAGATTTTATTCACAAAACTACCTAAAATTTGCAAAATTATGACTTTTTATGCTGAATTCGCCTCTAAATCTAATTTCAAAGCGATGACATGTAATTCTTTTTTCATTAAAATGTTTGTTAACGTTCAGGAAAGACATTTGAAGGAAAGTAACAAGTATCTGATTACTAAAACTTGAGATATTATGCACGAAACTACCGAAAACACGCAAAGTAATGGCTTTCTGTGCTAAATTAGCCTCTAAATCAAAATTCGAAGCGTTGACATATGATTTTTTTCACTAAAATGTTTGTTAACGTTCAGGAAAGACATTTGAGGAAAAATAAAATGTATATGATTACTAAAACTTGAGATATTATTCACAAAACTGCGTGAAACATGCAAAATTATGACTTTTTATGCTGGATTTGCCTCTAAATCAAAATTTAAAGAGATGACATGTGATTCTTTTTTCATTAAAATGTTTGTTTATGTTAAAATATAAAATGTATGTTTGAAGATGATTTTCTGTATACAGCACAACAATATTGCAGCCTTCTAATAGCGCTCTCGATCAACCAGATTAGTTGAGGAAATTCGTTATCGATAATGTTTTAGCACATTTTGCATGTTGTAGGATAAGAACAACGATACACCGTGCCCCAGAGCTGAGTCGAGAAAAATTGCAGTTCGAAAAGATTCTCGACCTGATCGGGGATCGAACCCGATATCACAACCGTGTGGGAGCCAATCGACATCGCTAACCACAGAGCCACGAGGACCACATACAGCATACAGAATACAGAAAATCACCGAAAATATTTTTTTTTAATTTATACGTTTTTATACGATTCCATGCGAAACTTTGACTTTTTATGCGCAATTCGCCTCTGAATCAAAATTCAATGATTTGTTTTTTTTTGCAATAAAATGTTCGTTGTTCTTTTATCTACAATTTTTTTTTGCAGAATAACCCATGTCTCGAGAATGAACATTTTATATTTCTGATGTTTTCGTAGTTTTGTGAATAGTTACATTTTACGGCATTCGATTTACTTTTGTACTTTTGAATTTGAATTTGATTTTTATTAGAGAGCTTTTAACCAGAAATTCATTCAGCTCTTAATCTTACTGTTTTACTTTTTTTGCGATAATCCAAACTAGAACTCACATTTGGCTGCAGGAAAGGTTACGATTCATTTGTTTGAATATCGATTAAGAGGCAGCTTAAGCATTAAAAATCTTTTATTTTCTTATTTTCTACAAAGTTTTGTGGATTGAAAAATGGCGACTTCCGGTTTCAGGAAAATACCCTAAAGTGATATATGGCCAACAATTTCAATACTTCCGAAAGTGGACCTCCATACGTCATTTTATAGCGATGACACAATTTTTTTTTTCATTAAAATGTTTGTTAACCTTCAGAAAAGACATTTGAAGAAAAATAACAAGTATCTGATTACTAAATTTGATATATTATTCACAAAACTACATGAAACATGCAAATTTATGACTTCTAAAGTGATATTTGGCCAACAATTTCAATACTTTCGAAAATGGAACTCCATACGTCATTTTGAAATCCAAAATGGTGACTTCCAGTTTCTGTTAATCAGCCCAAAATCACAAAAAACAATCTAATATGGGTATTTCCGTTCTGCACGTTCTCAGAATATTGAAGTAGGGTATCGAACGTCTTTATTTATTTATTTATTTATTTCGTCAAGCAAATGTAGACTACAGTTATAATAATACAATGTTTTCTTATATTCTATACATTATTTCCAGTAGTTAGTCGTTTTTTATTTGATTTCTGCCCATGGTGATGTCGATATTTTCGCAGTGCTGGTTATAGTGACGCATCATACGATTTATTGGGCCATTTTTAGAGTAGTTTGTTCTGTGAGAATTTTCCGAAAATATTTTACGATTTCTTAATTGACGACTGGGTGCATAAAAATTTAGTCGTGATAATAATTGAGTAGATTGCACGCGTTGAGAAATAATGTCATTGATAAAATAAAGCATTGAAAGATCGCGGCGTTCCTTAAGTGCTTGTATGTCTATAAGCATGCAGCGTGCTTCATATGATGGTAAGGGAAATGATGTCCAATTTAGCTTACGAAGCGCGTACAAAAGAAATTGTTTTTGGACAGATTCAATGCGTTCTTCATGTGTGGCAATATAGGGATTCCATACAATGCTACAATATTCCAGAATTGGTCGGACGTATGTAATATATAATAGTTTGATTGTATATGGGTCTTGAAAATTGTGGCCGAAGCGTTTTATAAAGCCCAGCATACTATTTGCTTTGTTGATAATTGTATTATAATGTTCTATGAATGTAAGTTTGGAGTCTAAGATTACGCCTAGGTCCCAAACGATTTTTCATTTTTCTACTGGTTGGTTTCCTAAGAAAATGTTTGTTGGTGGTGTTACTGTTTTTCTGCTAAAGGCTATTGAATTACATTTTTTAATGTTGAGTTGTAATAGGCTTTTGTTGCACCAAGTGTAGAATACATTAATTTCAATCTGGAATATTTCGAAGTCTTCTGCATTGGTTATTTCTATAAAGAGCTTCATGTCATCAGCATATACAAGCACATGTATTGACTTAAGAAGAAAGGAAATGTCATTTACGTATAATATAAAAAGAAGAGGGCCCAGGTGGGAACCTTGAGGAACCCCAGAAGTTACTTCTATTGGGTTTGAAAAGGAATTTTGAAAGCGGACTATTTGTGTTCGTTTTGTTAAGTATGACTGCAGCCATTCCAAAAATTTTGTTTCAGTTCCGTATTTTTCGAGCTTGAAGAGTAATAATGGTATGTCGATTCTGTCAAATGCCTTGCTAAAGTCCGTATAAAGAGCTTCTACGTGGTTACCGTTGTCCATTACAGTCAGTGTGAAAGTTATGAATTCCAAAAGATTTGTGGTAGTTGATCGGCCTTTGTAAAAGCCGTGCTGTTGAGTTGTAATTTGGTGTTTTACTTGTTGAAAGATTTTCTCATTAATTATTGATTCAAATAATTTTGGAATGCATGAAATAATGGCAATTCCACGATAATTACGAATGTCAGATTTAGCGCCAGATTTGAAAATTGGCACTAAATATGAGGTTTTCCAGAGTTCTGGGAAATCCTCTTCGTCAGTGGTTTTCTTCGGTAGTTTTACTGGCGCAATCTTATGCAAAAAAGGTCCGAAGAAAACCACCGACGAAGACGTTCGACACCCTACTTAAAGTGATGATGAAGTATAAGATGTAAATTTTATTTTTTAAGTGAGTTGAGCTAATGCAGCAATGAAATAAAAAAAAAATCTATCTTTGAAACCTTTGATCCCGAGCATCGCCGGGAATGTTCAACTAGTTATAAATATTATACAAAAAAATTTCCAGCAGTACAAACTATCTAGCAAACATATGATACATTTTCAAACTATCCTATGCACTACATGAATCGTCTCAACCTATTCTTAAAAACGTCAATGGTTACATTAATGTCAAAATAGTCAAAAAATCGGTTAAATACGTCACACATCCCACTTATAGGTTCATTATGACCATAGTTAGTACATTGGCAGTCAAGTCGAAGAAAGCTCCATGATCTCAGGCGAGAACGCAGGGACATTGTTGAGTTGGAAGAGAATGACCGGTTCATAAATTTTTCCAGCGAAAAGTTTCCCCACAAAAACAGCTCTCGATATATATCTCCTTTTTGCCAAAGTGTCCATATCCAGTAAACGGCAGCGATCAACGTATGGGGAAACTCACTTGGGTTACTCCATGGTAGAGTACGTAATGCATAACGATAACGATAACGGTCTGCAATTTTTTTGGCGATTCGAATTATAAACCCAAGGTTTCTATTCTATTGTGCAAATTTCGGTAGACTTCGGTTTTGGCCAAACGATCAGTTTTGGGGCGCTTAAAAACCATCGGTAACTTTCGCGAGTTGGTGCGTATGAAAGGCCCGTGCATCCCTAATCACCGTCAGCAACCGAAACAGCCAATAGCGAACCTTTTGATTTACTGACAATGGGTCAGTAACTTGGAATCGAATGCATATGAATAAAACCAGAGACGTCGTTAAATGCAAAATGTTTTAAACAAATCCAATGTCAGTACCAAAATCATCAGTATTGATTACTGCTTGCACTGCTTTAACGATAGCAGCATTCTGAAAAATACTACCAATACCAGTACGAATAATCATGGCAATACTAGCACCGGTTAATACTTCAAAAGTGTTTTGATTTTGAGCCGTCCAATATAATGAACATTCTCTAGAGCACCATATGCGTTATGAACAACACACATTCGTTGTACTGGTTCCGAAACAGTCCAAAAAATTCTCTAGAAAGACGCAATATTGATGTGGTTACGCACAGTCCAACTTTTGCGAGTAAAGGACATTTGAGAATCTAAGAGCACGCCAAAATCCTTAACTACAGTAACTGACCAAAGATTGTGTAACTTCATAGGATTGGTTTTCTTTTCTACGGGTGAATGAAATCACAGAGCATTTTGAGACACTAACTGTCAGGCAATTGCGTATGCACCAGTTATAGAAAATATCAATGTATTGCTGTAGTTTCTCACAGTCAGCTGTAGATCTTACTATTGTGACTGTGGTATCCCTTGTTTAATAGCAGGTTTTCACAACCCTGCGATTTTTCAGTTCAGTGGAACGCGGAAACGATATTTAATACGTTCCGCGCAAATAAAGTGAAAATAATCAATGTCTAATTTATTTTTTTTGCTTCTCAAGATTTTACCCCTTTTTGCCCATAAATAACTTTTGGTTACGCCACTGCTTCATACAAGTGAATAAAGAAAAGAAATATTTATTTTATGTTCGTTAATCGCAAAATTTCAGTATTTTTTGTGTGATTCGATTATCCGGAATTCTTCATCTTCGTGCATTGTTATTACCCCTGTTTCTACTCCAATTATCATTTCCTCACCCTCATCCCAGTCATCTCCTTCATCTTTCGTGACGGCTAGTGCGAAAGACTACAAGTATCATACAAGTATCATACAAGTATCATACCATCCCAAACACCACTCGTTAATTCTTCGATTGTCTATGCGTCTCGTAACCACAACGAGCATCACACGGCAGCTGGCAACATCATCACTTGGTGCAGATGAATAGTTTTATCGTACCTCCACCTACGGTGTCATCACAATCGCTGGTGCACAACAGTAACAAACTTGTACATAAAGGTTCTTCATCCCACTCGAAAAGAGGCGGTGGGTCCTCGGCTGTTACCATCAAATCCGATGGTCATCACATAGTGATTAGCCATCAACCGCAGTCATCGCCGATTAGCTACTCGATCACCGATAACAACGGAAGAGCAAGCAGCTCGTCTGCTTCCTCGTCCAGTTCATCGATCGCGGCGTCAACGACGCCAGCGTCTGAATTAAATAGTCCTATTAATCGTGTCAATAACGGTAGTAGTAATAGTATTTCTAGGAGTAACATTAACAGTAGTAGTAATCAGCAGCAGCAGCAATATCAACAAAACAGTGCCTCTAGTAGCTATAGAAGTAATTATAATCAATTGAATGTATCTGGTAGCAGCACTGAGTCCGTCGATTATGGCCGCGCTAAGCGTGAACCCCAATATGCCCAGCAGTCCCAGCAGCAGTATTCAAATGGTCCCATTACGTCGTTATCCCTGCATCAGATGACGCCCTTTTCACCGGCGGCATCCGATTACAGTAGCTCTTCAGGGGCAATTCAAAGGCGACCCTTGTCGCCGGCCCATTCTCACCATTCTCAGGTGTCCCCCATTACAGAGCCGTAGCTACTCCGTTTTGCGTGGGGGCAGAGAATTTTTATTAAAAAACGTTATATTTTGTAGAGTAAGCAATTTAAAACCGTTATGTGCTCGACGAAAGAAGTACCTTTACGCATCCAACGGAGTACCCGGGTACTCACAAATTAAAATTTTTATAACTTTTGCGGTTTTCCTCCTACTTTGATAGTTTAGCACCAAAAGATTAAGAAGCTCTTTTTTTTAAGAACCGTTAGCGGTGTCCCAGAAGAATTTTCTTAATCCCGAAAATCCGGTTTTGCGGAATCATATTCCAAAAAAAAAAAATGTGCGTATAGTTGGAAGAAAGCATGGATATGAACTTTATAATTTTTGTCTTACAGTGACGAGCCAGCTTGTTGCCAAAAACCTTCTTATCAAAAGTAAACAATTGGCACCCTAATACACAAGTTTCGGTTGAATATTTGTATTCGAGCTCGACGTGAAGACCGCTATTGATTAGTGAAACTGTGAATCTTCCACTTAATTTCTTCAAATGTTCAAATGTCTTGAGGGTGCGACCATGTGCGATCGAAAAACTAATTACAGAAAAGAGTTTTTAAAAGTTCTACTCTGAAGCAGCGTATGAATTGAAGGAATTACAGCGTTAGAAATCCAGCTTCGAGAATCACCTCATTTTAAACCGATGTCAACCAACGATACTGAGATATTCTATTCACGAAAAAATACTGAGAAAATGGAACGATTCAACCGTCAGCCCAAATTCTAAATTTTACGATAGGCATTGTTTGATTAGTGTTTACCATCAGACCAATTTTACAGCCGAACTGGTTTTACATTGTTCTGATGTAATCAAACATATTAAACAGTGATTGGTTCTTCTTAAAAATGATACTTGAAAAACTGACATTTTCACTCCCAGACGCTGGACCGGACATCCGAAACGGAAGTATGCGGATCGTCAGTTTCAACTTTGACGCGAATCAGGCTGGCTTACCAAAAGATTGAATAATTTATCCTTTTTGGCATATGAGCTCGACCAAAAAATTGACTGATATCGTTAACATCGAAAAAACTGAAGACTATTCAACAATGCATATTGCTCATATTTCAGATTTTTCTTTTGGATTCTTTCACATAGCATCAATCACATACATGAGAAAATTGCGTGGTGGGGCAATGCAAACGCGTGGGGGGCTAAGCCCCCCTGGCCCCCCCGGTAGCTACGGGCCTGCCCCATTAGTCCGGCCTATTCAATGTACAACAGTCCTACGGGCAATACACTTTCCTCCCCGCAGCATCAATCCCAACAGCCGTCTTCTCTGCAGACGTCGGCAATACGATCGCCTTCGAGCAATATTTCCCGACAGCTCCAGCCATCACAACAGCAGCAAGAGAACCAATCACAACCAACCGTGCAAGTTGCGTATCCATCGGTCATAACGCGCACACAGCAGCAACCCCGAACAGTGTCAGACCCAGCATTGACAGCTCCGATACAGGTGCCCACGCTTAGTCACTGGGATCACCGTAGCAGCAGTACAAATGAACTTTCAGCTCAGCCCGAGCGAAATGATACGACGATTCACAGAGTTCGCCAAGAGCTGCAGTTCTAGTGAACAAAGCAGTAAAATGCTATCCTGTGACAGAATTTGTAAAACGAGATATTGTAGCGGTCATGGCTCAGGTGCCAACCACCAGGGGGAATACTGAGGTAATTGTTGCTTCGGCTTATTTTCCAGGTGAAATAAATGAGGCGCCTCCTCCTGAGATTACTTCGTTTGTCAAATTTTGCAGAGACAATAATAGGGCATTCATCATAGGCTGTGATGCCAACGCTCAACATACAGTTTGGGGGAGCAAGGGCGTTAATGGTCGTGGTGAGTGCCTATTGGAGTTTCTCTCGTCGAATAATATAGATAGATGCAATATAGGTAACAAACCAACATTTACAAACGCTATCAGAGGTGAAGTTTGGGATCTGACGCTATGCAGTCCAGCAATTTCTGAAAAAATTGCTAACTGGCATGTATCTGATGAAACCTCACTATCTGATCACAAGCACATTTTGTTCAAATGGATTGGTGGGAAACCATCATCTGTTACTTACAGAGATCCTAAAAAAACAGACTGGGATCAATATGCACATATGAAACAGTTTCAGAATTGGAATCTATGACAATTCAGCTAAATGAAATAGTGATAAATGCATACAATAATAGCTGTCCCGCCAAACAATCGTCATCAAATAGGGACGTGCCATGGTAGAACAAGAAGCTTGAAAGTCTTCGAAAAAATGGTATTGGTGGTATTCAAGACACGACCGCATGACGTTGGACTACGGTATTCTTATTTTCCATTAAAACAAATAATAGAGAGAATTGCAACTCTAGTATTTGCTGCAATTTTATCTAGTGCATTTCTGAATGCTGAGACGTTAAAACGTTATAAATAATAATATATAGGGTAGGGAACGGCTTAAGCAGTAGCACCTATTTTAATCAGTCGAAGAAAACAGGCCTCAAACTCCTGCATTTCGACCACTATCGACAATTTCAATGATGGAAACGAAAACTTTGATTGTCTAGCTGTCTTACGAATATAAGAAATACCGTTAATCACAAAGAAATCTGTGAACAATTGCAATTGAAACAAATCGACCTATATTGCAGCCATTCAGGAGCCACTTCAGGTGCTGAAAAAAAAAACGCCTGCAAAACAGATGGAACTGCTTAAAATAGGTTCGGGGTGATTGGAATAGTGTCCCTCGATTGGTAACTTTGATTGATGATTGTCAAAGTTTGCTAACTTAGTTTTACAATCCGAAAACAAGTTCTGACAGAGGAAACGATATTGAGCAGATTGATATACTACTGTTTGAGTTTCACCCAGCACATTTCGAGTATTTCGTCTGAATACACAGGCGGTTCCTAAAGCTCCTTAGAATATGTTTCCTACCCTACTAAAAGAATGGATATCTTTTATTTAATCGCTGTCATTTCATACATATTCGAATCAAACCTTTGTTCGTAGCTGCACCAGCAAGACAATCATTTAATTGAGCGAATTGGTAAAATTTCTATCTAAGCAAAAAGAAAACTTAACGAAACTATCTGAAATTGGAGCCCAGAACGATTCAAACGAAAATTTTAAATTTAAAAATTGTTTGACATTAAATTGATAAAACTCATGCTCGGTTAGCTCCAGCCCAGCATATAACTTCATGTATTTAAACAAAAAATACGTTTATTTCAATAACTTAATACAGCAAGAGCTCAATTACACGTTTTTCGGTAGTTGTTATCAAGGTTTTGGCGAGTGACAGGAAAATATCTTAACTTCTTCAATTGTGATTTAGAGCATTTCTAATTGTTTTGTTATTTTTCACGATAGCGACAAGTTTGTTTCTTTCTCTGTGTGCGAGAAACAAAATCAAAACCGCGGACCGAGAAACAAAAATGAAAATTTAATGAATGCTTTTTGAGAAAACTTGCAACTCTTTTTACCAATAATTTATGACACTCAAAAGAACCTGTTTTGATCTAAATGAAATTTTTAGTAAATAAGTGTTGATCATTCATAGGCAGTAATTTTTTCTCGATGACTAAACACTGGCTGAAGAAGTTAAAATCGCTGCTGTAAAATCAAATTCACAACTGTGTTCGTTAAGACGTTTTAATATTTTTAATGACAATAATAATCTTCGATAAACACCCGCTATAGTTATCCACACACATGCTATAACTATCTATACACACGTTAAAACTATTCATACACACGCTGTAGCTATAGTTTTTTATACAAACATGCTAAAGTTATCCATACACACGCTATTCCTATCCATACATCCGATACAACTATCTATAAACACGCATAAGCTATCCAACCATGTGCTATTACTATCCATACATACGCCATAAGTAATCATTACACACGCAGCAGCTATCCACACACACGCTATAACTATCCGTACACACGCTGAAGATATACACGCTATAGCCATAATATGCTACACATGCTATATCTTACACACGCTATAGCTAGCCATACACACGCAACAGCTCTAGCTATCGAACAGAATGAAGAAATGCAGCTGCCCACTACCTCCGCCGCTGCTGCCTGATACCACCGCTCTGGTTCTGCTGCAGCTCAGTTTCGCCACTGGAATCAGCCACCGCTGCTGATTATTCAAGACCGTTCTAGTGGCCTTCCACTTGTTGACTGATGACTACTATGAGACGACGCAGGTTATTATATAGCCCAAAGCAAAAATCAATTCGCGAGCAAAAGGGAAGCGAGCTTGTGATTGGTTGAATGTGCACGACTTTTAACACAACTTTTAGCTAGTTTAGTATCGAAAACATATTTAAATTAGTATATGACAATCTTGCGCAATATTTCCCCTATCAATCAAGCCATTCCTGTTTAGAATCTGTTCAGTGGTAATGATAAAAGAAGCATTTTAAAATGGTGTTGAAACACCTGTTGCCGCTACCGAAAGCGAGCTCGTTATTGGTTGAAAGCTGCGAGACTGTTTACAAAGTCAGATCGGTTGTATCCGTTAGTGTCGACTGTGCTTGTGAAGAGAGGTGGTGATTGGTTGCTCGGTATGATTTAGACAATCGATGTGATTTATCAATTTTTCAATAGTGTATCTCGAACAATAGGTTATTTTTGTTACATAAATTCAACCATAAAAGAATTTCTGATCGGTTGATGCCAAAACCTCGAAATTCTGAAAAGAAATGACTGATATATAAGCGCTCAAAACATGACCACTTTTTCCTGGTTTTCCCTGGTTGAATTACTAGATTTTCAAATTCAGGTGCCTAACTTCGATATAGACGTTAGTCCAACGTCAAAAATAGTCGGAAACTTTTTAATAAAGCAAAACGTACTTCAGACTGGGCTCAATATAGAAGAGCCTTAACTGAATATACCAATGAAATCCGGAAATCTAAAAGGAGGTCTTGGGTTCAAATGTGTGAATCTATAGAAAAAAACTCCAGTTGTTTCCAGATTACAAAAGACTCTTGCCAAAGATCATACCGTTAAGCTTGGCAATCTTAAGCGTCACGACGGAATCTATACTAGTGGTCCTCGTGATACCTTAAATCTAATGATGGAAACGCATTTTCCCGGTTCTATTGAAAAGACGGATTCAGCCATCTCTGATTTAGTTGAAATTTGTTCTACGCAGACTAGTTCTCGGTCTGCTAGAACGGAAAATACTGTATCAGATGTGGCGGATGAAATTTTTACGAGAACCAGGGTGGAAAGTGCTATGAGATCCTTTGAGCCTTTTAAGTCTGCAAGTGTAGATGGAATATTTCCAGCATTGCTTCAAAAAGGTGAAGCAATACTAATTCCTTCTCTCCTTGAGATTTTCAAGGCCAGTTTAAGGTTGAATCATATTCCATCAAAATGGAGGGTAGTAAGAGTAATCTTTATACCTAAAACTGGGAAGCGTGATAAGACGCATCCTAAATCATTCAGACCCATTAGTCTTTCTTCGGTTTTGTTGAAGACAATGGAAAAAGTGCTGAATGATTTCATTCATACATCTTACATGCAAACAAAACCGCTTTCAAAGTTCCAGTTTGCCTATCAAACTGGAAAATCCACTATAACAGCGCTTCATACGCTGGTCACGAAAATTGAAAAGTCACTTTCAGCTAAAGAAATTGCTCTGTGCTCTATCTTGGATATTGAAGGTGCTTTGGTAATGCGTCCTATTCTTCAATGTCTAGTGCAATGAAAAAAAAAGGATTTCACACGAGCATTGTTAACTGGATTCATACCATGCTTGCAAAAAGAGAAATCACTTCGGAGTTGGGAGGTTCGTCTATTACGGTAAGGGCAACGAAAGGATGTCCGCAAGGAGGTGTTCTTTCGCCACTTATGTGGTCTTTGGTGGTGGACGATCTTCTCAAAAGCTTAGAAGCAAAAGGTTTCGAAGTTGTGGGCTTTGCAGATGACATAGTCATCTTGATAAGAGGAAAGCTCGACAACATAGTTTCGGAAAGAATGCAGGAGGCTCTGGAGTATACCCAGTCTTGGTGTATAAATGAGGGTCTCAGCATTAATCCGACAAAAGCTGTAATCGTACCTTTCACTAGAAAGAGGAAATTCAATCTGAAAACTCTCAAGCTTGGAGGAGTAGAAATTCCATTCAGTGAACAGGTTAAATAATTAGGAGTTATCCTTGATGCCAAGCTAAACTGGAATGCACATCTTGACT
>NW_026599230.1:0-17871 GCF_029784165.1 Wyeomyia smithii
TTTTTCTCTCTATTTAGATTAAAGCTTACGAACAATGTCAGCATTTTGTCCTTTGACAATACTTTTTAGAACAATTGTGTTGTATTAGGTTCCTTTTGTATGTCTGTGTAGCCAACAGTAAAGAATCTCGTCTACTAGTTTATTGTGACAAATATTATGTGGACTATTTTGTTGATCTATTTGCAAAGAAAATTCCTTTAAAGTAATAGACAAAGATCTTGAAAAGAAAAAAATTAGGTGATTCTGAGCTCAATTTGGGATCATTTTCTATTTTGGCCTTTTCTGGCCTTTAGAAGCACTTTTCGACGATTCTGAGCTCAATTTGGGATCATTTTCTATTTTGGCCTTTAGAAGCACTTTTAGGCGATTCTGAGCTCAATTTGGAATCATTTTCTATTTTGGCCTTAAGAAGCACTTTTACGATTCTGAGCTCAATTTGGGATCATTTTCTATTTTGGCCTTTTCTGGCCTTTAGAAGCACTTTTAGGCAATTCTGAGCTTAATTTGGGATCATTTTCTATTTTGGCCTTTTCTGGCCTTTAGAAGCACTTTTAGGCGATTCTGAGCTCAATTTGGGATCATTTTCTATTTTGGCTTTTTCTGGCCTTTAGAAGCACTTTTAGGCGATTCTGAGCTCAATTTGGGATCATTTTCTATTTTGGCCTTTTCTGGCCACTTTTAGGCGATTCTGAGCTCAATTTGGGATCATTTTCTATTTTGGCCTTTAGAAGCACTTTTACGATTCTGAGCTCAATTTGGGATCATTTTCTATTTTGGCCTTTTCTGGCCTTTAGAAGCACTTTTAGGCGATTCTGAGCTCAATTTGGGATCATTTTCTATTTTGGCCTTTTCTGGCCTTTAGAAGCACTTTTAGGCGATTCTGAGCTCAATTTGGGATCATTTTCTATTTTGGCTTTTTCTGGCCTTTAGAAGCACTTTTAGGCGATTCTGAGCTCAATTTGGGATCATTTTCTATTTTGGCCTTTTCTGGCCTTTAGAAGCACTTTTAGGCGATTCTGAGCTCAATTTGGGATCATTTTCTATTTTGGCCTTTTCTGGCCTTTAGAAGCACTTTTAGGCGATTCTGAGCTCAATTTGGGATCATTTTCTATTTTGGCCTTTTCTGGCCTTTAGAAGCACTTTTAGGCGATTCTGAGCTCAATTTGGGATCATTTTCTATTTTGGCCTTTAGAAGCACTTTTAGGCGATTCTGAGCTCAATTTGGGATCATTTTCTATTTTGGCCTTTTCTGGCCTTTAGAAGCACTTTTAGGCGATTCTGAGCTCAATTTGGGATCATTTTCTATTTTGGCCTTTTCTGGCCTTTAGAAGCACTTTTCGACGATTCTGAGCTCAATTTGGGATCATTTTCTATTTTGGCCTTTTCTGGCCTTTAGAAGCACTTTTAGGCGATTCTGAGCTCAATTTGGGATCATTTTCTATTTTGGCTTTTTCTGGCCTTTAGAAGCACTTTTAGGCGATTCTGAGCTCAATTTGGGATCATTTTCTATTTTGGCTTTTTCTGGCCTTTAGAAGCACTTTTAGGCGATTCTGAGCTCAATTTGGGATCATTTTCTATTTTGGCCTTTTCTGGCCTTTAGAAGCACTTTTAGGCGATTCTGAGCTCAATTTGGGATCATTTTCTATTTTGGCCTTTTCTGGCCTTTAGAAGCACTTTTAGGCGATTCTGAGCTCAATTTGGGATCATTTTCTATTTTGGCCTTTAGAAGCACTTTTAGGCGATTCTGAGCTCAATTTGGGATCATTTTCTATTTTGGCCTTTTCTGGCCTTTAGAAGCACTTTTAGGCGATTCTGAGCTCAATTTGGGATCATTTTCTATTTTGGCCTTTTCTGGCCTTTAGAAGCACTTTTCGACGATTCTGAGCTCAATTTGGGATCATTTTCTATTTTGGCTTTTTCTGGCCTTTAGAAGCACTTTTAGGCGATTCTGAGCTCAATTTGGGATCATTTTCTATTTTGGCTTTTTCTGGCCTTTAGAAGCACTTTTAGGCGATTCTGAGCTCAATTTGGGATCATTTTCTATTTTGGCCCTTTCTGGCCTTCAGAAGCACTTTTAGGCGATTCTGAGCTCAATTTGGGATCATTGTCTATTTTGGCCTTTTCTGGCCTTTAGAAGCACTTTTAGACGATTCTGAGCTCAATTTGGGATCATTTTCTATTTTGGCCTTTTCTGGCCTTTAGAAGCACTTTTAGGCGATTCTGAGCTCAATTTGGGATCATTTTCTATTTTGGCTTTTTCTGGCCTTTAGAAGCACTTTTAGGCGATTCTGAGCTCAATTTGGGATCATTTTCTATTTTGGCTTTTTCTGGCCTTTAGAAGCACTTTTAGGCGATTCTGAGCTCAATTTGGGATCATTTTCTATTTTGGCCTTTTCTGGCCTTTAGAAGCACTTTTCGACGATTCTGAGCTCAATTTGGGATCATTTTCTATTTTGGCTTTTTCTGGCCTTTAGAAGCACTTTTAGGCGATTCTGAGCTCAATTTGGGATCATTTTCTATTTTGGCCCTTTCTGGCCTTCAGAAGCACTTTTAGGCGATTCTGAGCTCAATTTGGGATCATTGTCTATTTTGGCCTTTTCTGGCCTTTAGAAGCACTTTTAGGCGATTCTGAGCTCAATTTGGGATCATTTTCTATTCTGGCCTTAGGAAGCACTTTTGGGCGATTCTGAGCTCAATTTGGGATCATTTTCTATTTTGGCCTTTTCTGGCTTTTAGAAGCACTTTTCTGCGATTCTGAGCTCAATTTGGGATCATTTTCTATTCTGGCCTCTTCTAGCCTTTGGAAGCACTTTTAAGCGATTCTGAGCCCAATTTGGGATCATTTTCTATTTTGGCCCTTTCTGGCCTTCAGAAGCACTTTTAGGCGATTCTGAGCTCAATTTGGGATCATTTTCTATTTTGGCCTTTAGAAGCACTTTTACGATTCTGAGCTCAATTTGGGATCATTTTCTATTTTGGCCTTTTCTGGCCTTTAGAAGCACTTTTAGGCGATTCTGAGCTCAATTTGGGATCATTTTCTATTCTGGCCTTAGGAAGCACTTTTAGGCGATTCTGAGCTCAATTTGGGATCATTTTCTATTTTGGCCTTTTCTGGCCTTCAGAAGCACTTTAAGGCGATTCTGAGCTCAATTTGGGATCATTTTCTATTTTGGCTTTTTCTGGCCTTTAGAAGCACTTTTAGGCGATTCTGAGCTCAATTTGGGATCATTTTCTATTTTGGCCTTTTCTGGCCTTTAGAAGCACTTTTAGGCGATTCTGAGCTCAATTTGGGATCATTTTATATTCTTAGCTCAATTTGAGATCGTTTTCTATTTTGGCCTTTTCTGGCCTTTAGAAGCACTTTTTGGCGATTCTGAGCTCAATTTGGGATCATTTTATATTCTTAGCTCAATTTGAGATCGTTTTCTATTTTGGCCTTTTCTGGCCTTTAGAAGCACTTTTTGGCGATTCTGAGCTCAATTTGGGATCATTTTCTATTTTGGCTTTTTCTGGCCTTTAGAAGCACTTTTCGGCGATTCTGAGCTCAATTTGGGATCATTTTCTATTTTGGCCTTTTCTGGCCTTCAGAAGCATTTTTAGGTGATTCTGAGCTCAATTTGAGATCATTTTCTATTTTGGCCTTTTCTGGCCTTTAGAAGCACTTTTTGGCGATTCTGAGCTCAATTTGGGATCATTTTCTATTTTGGCCTTTTCTGGCCTTTAGAAGCACTTTTAGGCGATTCTGAGCTCAATTTGGGATCATTTTCTATTTTGGCCTTTTCTGGCCTTTAGCAGCACTTTTAGGCGATTCTGAGCTCAATTTGGGATCATTTTCTATTTTGGCCTTTTCTGGCCTTCAGAAGCATTTTTAGGTGATTCTGAGCTCAATTTGAGATCATTTTCTATTTTGGCCTTTTCTGGCCTTTAGAAGCACTTTTAGGCGATCCTGAGCTCAATTTGGGATCTTTTTATATTCTTAGCTCAATTTGAGATCGTTTTCTATTTTGGCCTTTTCTGGCCTTTAGAAGCACTTTTAGGCGATTCTGAGCTCAATTTGGGATCATTTTCTATTTTGGCCTTTTCTGGCCTTTAGCAGCACTTTTAGGCGATTCTGAGCTCAATTTGGGATCATTTTCTATTTTGGCCTTTTCTGGCCTTCAGAAGCATTTTTAGGTGATTCTGAGCTCAATTTGAGATCATTTTCTATTTTGGCCTTTTCTGGCCTTTAGAAGCACTTTTAGGCGATCCTGAGCTCAATTTGGGATCATTTTATATTCTTAGCTCAATTTGAGATCGTTTTCTATTTTGGCCTTTTCTGGCCTTTGGAAGCACTTTTAGGCGATTCTGAGCTCAACTTGGGATCATTTTCTATTATGGCCTTTTCTGGCCTTTAGAAGCACTTTTAGGCGATTCTGAGCTCAATTTGGGATCATTTACTATTTTGGCTTTTTCTGGCCTTTAGAAGCACTTTTAGGCGATTCTGAGCTCAATTTGAGATCATTTTCTATTTTGGCCTTTTCTGGCCTTTAGAAGCACTTTTAGGCGATTCTGAGCTCAATTTGGGATCATTTTATATTCTTAGCTCAATTTGAGATCGTTTTCTATTTTGGCCTTTTCTGGCCTTTAGAAGCACTTTTAGGCGATTCTGAGCTCAATTTGGGATCATTTTCTATTATGGCCTTTTCTGGCCTTTAGAAGCACTTTTAGGCGATTCTGAGCTCAATTTGGGATTATTTTCTATTTTGGCCTTTTCTGGCCTTTAGAAGCACTTTTAGGCGATTCTGAGCTCAATTTGGGATCATTTTCTATTTTGGCCTTTTCTGACCTTCAGAAGCATTTTTAGGTGATTCTGAGCTCAATTTGAGATCATTTTCTATTTTGGCCTTTTCTGGCCTTTAGAAGCACTTTTAGGCGATTCTGAGCTCAATTTGGGATCTTTTTATATTCTTAGCTCAATTTGAGATCATTTTCTATTTTGGCCTTTTCTGGCCTTTAGAAGCACTTTTAGGCGATTCTGAGCTCAATTTGGGATCATTTTATATTCTTAGCTCAATTTGAGATCGTTTTCTATTTTGGCCTTTTCTGGCCTTTAGAAGCACTTTTAGGCGATTCTGAGCTCAATTTGGGATCATTTTATATTCTTAGCTCAATTTGAGATCGTTTACTATTTTGGCCTTTTCTGGCCTTTAGAAGCACTTCTAGGCGATTCTGAGCTCAATTTGGGATCATTTTCTATTTTGGCCTTTTCTGGCCTTTAGAAGCACTTTTAGGCGATTCTGAGCTCAATTTGGGATCTTTTTATATTCTTAGCTCAATTTGAGATCATTTTCTATTTTGGCCTTTTCTGGCCTTTAGAAGCACTTTTAGGCGATTCTGAGCTCAATTTGGGATCATTTATATTCTTAGCTCAATTTGAGATCGTTTTCTATTTTGGCCTTTTCTGGCCTTTAGAAGCACTTTCAGGCGATTCTGAGCTCAATTTGGGATCATTTTCTATTTTGGCCTTTTCTGGCCTTTAGAAGCACTTTTAGGCGATTCTGAGCTCAATTTGGGATCATTTTCTATTTTGGCCTTTTCTGGCCTTCAGAAGCATTTTTAGCTGATTCTGAGCTCAATTTGAGATCATATTCTATTTTGGCCTTTTCTGGCCTTTAGAAGCACTTTTAGGCGATTCTGAGCTCAATTTGGGATCTTTTTATATTCTTAGCTCAATTTGAGATCATTTTCTATTTTGGCCTTTTCTGGCCTTTAGAAGCACTTTTAGGCGATTCTGAGCTCAATTTGGGATCATTTTATATTCTTAGCTCAATTTGAGATCGTTTTCTATTTTGGCCTTTTCTGGCCTTTGGAAGCACTTTTAGGCGATTCTGAGCTCAACTTGGGATCATTTTCTATTATGGCCTTTTCTGGCCTTTAGTAGCACTTTTAGGCGATTCTGAGCTCAATTTGGGATCATTTACTATTTTGGCTTTTTCTGGCCTTTAGAAGCACTTTTAGGCGATTCTGAGCTCAATTTGGGATCATTTTCTATTTTGGCCTTTTCTGGCCTTTAGCAGCACTTTTAGGCGACTCTGAGCTCAATTTGGGATCATTTTCTATTTTGGCCTTTTCTGGCCTTTAGCAGCACTTTTAGGCGATTCTGAGCTCAATTTGGGATCATTTTCTATTATGGCCTTTTCTGGCCTTTAGAAGCACTTTTAGGCGATTCTGAGCTCAATTTGGGATTATTTTCTATTTTGGCCTTTTCTGGCCTTTAGAAGCACTTTTAGGCGATTCTGAGCTCAATTTGGGATCATTTTCTATTTTGGCCTTTTCTGACCTTCAGAAGCATTTTTAGGTGATTCTGAGCTCAATTTGAGATCATTTTCTATTTTGGCCTTTTCTGGCCTTTAGAAGCACTTTTAGGCGATTCTGAGCTCAATTTGGGATCTTTTTATATTCTTAGCTCAATTTGAGATCATTTTCTATTTTGGCCTTTTCTGGCCTTTAGAAGCACTTTTAGGCGATTCTGAGCTCAATTTGGGATCATTTTATATTCTTAGCTCAATTTGAGATCGTTTTCTATTTTGGCCTTTTCTGGCCTTTAGAAGCACTTTTAGGCGATTCTGAGCTCAATTTGGGATCATTTTATATTCTTAGCTCAATTTGAGATCGTTTACTATTTTGGCCTTTTCTGGCCTTTAGAAGCACTTCTAGGCGATTCTGAGCTCAATTTGGGATCATTTTCTATTTTGGCCTTTTCTGGCCTTTAGAAGCACTTTTAGGCGATTCTGAGCTCAATTTGGGATCATTTTCTATTTTGGCCTTTTCTGGCCTTCAGAAGCATTTTTAGGTGATTCTGAGCTCAATTTGAGATCATTTTCTATTTTGGCCTTTTCTGGCCTTTAGAAGCACTTTTAGGCGATTCTGAGCTCAATTTGGGATCTTTTTATATTCTTAGCTCAATTTGAGATCATTTTCTATTTTGGCCTTTTCTGGCCTTTAGAAGCACTTTTAGGCGATTCTGAGCTCAATTTGGGATCATTTTATATTCTTAGCTCAATTTGAGATCGTTTTCTATTTTGGCCTTTTCTGGCCTTTAGAAGCACTTTCAGGCGATTCTGAGCTCAATTTGGGATCATTTTCTATTTTGGCCTTTTCTGGCCTTTAGAAGCACTTTTAGGCGATTCTGAGCTCAATTTGGGATCATTTTCTATTTTGGCCTTTTCTGGCCTTCAGAAGCATTTTTAGGTGATTCTGAGCTCAATTTGAGATCATATTCTATTTTGGCCTTTTCTGGCCTTTAGAAGCACTTTTAGGCGATTCTGAGCTCAATTTGGGATCTTTTTATATTCTTAGCTCAATTTGAGATCATTTTCTATTTTGGCCTTTTCTGGCCTTTAGAAGCACTTTTAGGCGATTCTGAGCTCAATTTGGGATCATTTTATATTCTTAGCTCAATTTGAGATCGTTTTCTATTTTGGCCTTTTCTGGCCTTTAGAAGCACTTTTAGGCGATTCTGAGCTCAATTTGGGATCATTTTCTATTATGGCCTTTTCTGGCCTTTAGAAGCACTTTTAGGCGATTCTGAGCTCAATTTGGGATCATTTACTATTTTGGCTTTTTCTGGCCTTTAGAAGCACTTTTAGGCGATTCTGAGCTCAATTTGGGATCATTTTCTTTTTGGCTTTTTCTGGCCTTTAGAAGCACTTTTAGGCGATTCTGAGCTCAATTTGGGATCATTTTCTATTTTGGCTTTTTCTGGCCTTTAGCAGCACTTTTAGGCGATTCTGAGCTCAATTTGGGATCATTTTCTATTTTGGCCTTTTCTGGCCTTTAGCAGCACTTTTAGGCGATTCTGAGCTCAATTTGGGATCATTTTCTATTTTGGCCTTTTCTGGCCTTTAGCAGCACTTTTAGGCGATTCTGAGCTCAATTTGGGATCATTTTCTATTTTGGCCTTTTCTGGCCTTCAGAAGCACTTTAAGGCGATTCTGAGCTCAATTTGGGATCATTTTCTATTTTGGCCTTTTCTGGCCTTCAGAAGCACTTTTCGGCGATTCTGAGCTCAATTTGGGATCATTTTCTATTTTGGCCTTTTCTGGCCTTCAGAAGCATTTTTAGGCGATTCTGAGCTCAATTTGGGATCATTTTCTATTTTGGCTTTTTCTGGCCTTTAGAAGCACTTTTAGGCGATTCTGAGCTCAATTTGGGATTATTTTCTATTTTGGCCTTTTCTGGCCTTTAGAAGCACTTTTAGGCGATTCTGAGCTCAATTTGGGATCATTTTCTATTTTGGCCTTTTCTGGCCTTCAGAAGCATTTTTAGGTGATTCTGAGCTCAATTTGAGATCATTTTCTATTTTGGCCTTTTCTGGCCTTTAGAAGCACTTTTAGGCGATTCTGAGCTCAATTTGGGATCTTTTTATATTCTTAGCTCAATTTGAGATCGTTTTCTATTTTGGCCTTTTCTGGCCTTTAGAAGCACTTTTAGGCGATTCTGAGCTCAATTTGGGATCATTTTCTATTTTGGCCTTTTCTGGCCTTCAGAAGCATTTTTAGGTGATTCTGAGCTCAATTTGAGATCATTTTCTATTATGGCCTTTTCTGGCCTTTAGAAGCACTTTTTGGCGATTCTGAGCTCAATTTGGGATCATTTTCTATTTTGGCCTTTTCTGGCCTTTAGAAGCACTTTTAGGCGATTCTGAGCTCAATTTGGGATCATTTTCTATTTTGGCCTTTTCTGGCCTTTAGCAGCACTTTTAGGCGATTCTGAGCTCAATTTGGGATCATTTTCTATTTTGGCCTTTTCTGGCCTTCAGAAGCATTTTTAGGTGATTCTGAGCTCAATTTGAGATCATTTTCTATTTTGGCCTTTTCTGGCCTTTAGAAGCACTTTTAGGCGATTCTGAGCTCAATTTGGGATCTTTTTATATTCTTAGCTCAATTTGAGATCGTTTTCTATTTTGGCCTTTTCTGGCCTTTAGAAGCACTTTTAGGCGATTCTGAGCTCAATTTGGGATCATTTTCTATTTTGGCCTTTTCTGGCCTTCAGAAGCATTTTTAGGTGATTCTGAGCTCAATTTGAGATCATTTTCTATTTTGGCCTTTTCTGGCCTTTAGAAGCACTTTTAGGCGATTCTGAGCTCAATTTGGGATCATTTTCTATTTTGGCCTTTTCTGGCCTTTAGAAGCACTTTTAGGCGATTCTGAGCTCAATTTGGGATCATTTTCTATTTTGGCCTTTTCTGACCTTCAGAAGCATTTTTAGGTGATTCTGAGCTCAATTTGAGATCATTTTCTATTTTGGCCTTTTCTGGCCACTTTTAGGCGATTCTGAGCTCAATTTGGGATCATTTTCTATTTTGGCCTTTAGAAGCACTTTTACGATTCTGAGCTCAATTTGGGATCATTTTCTATTTTGGCCTTTTCTGGCCTTTAGAAGCACTTTTAGGCGATTCTGAGCTCAATTTGGGATCATTTTCTATTTTGGCCTTTTCTGGCCTTTAGAAGCACTTTTAGGCGATTCTGAGCTCAATTTGGGATCATTTTCTATTTTGGCCTTTTCTGGCCTTTAGAAGCACTTTTAGGCGATTCTGAGCTCAATTTGGGATCATTTTCTATTTTGGCTTTTTCTGGCCTTTAGAAGCACTTTTAGGCGATTCTGAGCTCAATTTGGGATCATTTTCTATTTTGGCCTTTTCTGGCCTTTAGAAGCACTTTTAGGCGATTCTGAGCTCAATTTGGGATCATTTTCTATTTTGGCCTTTTCTGGCCTTTAGAAGCACTTTTAGGCGATTCTGAGCTCAATTTGGGATCATTTTCTATTTTGGCCTTTTCTGGCCTTTAGAAGCACTTTTAGGCGATTCTGAGCTCAATTTGGGATCATTTTCTATTTTGGCCTTTAGAAGCACTTTTAGGCGATTCTGAGCTCAATTTGGGATCATTTTCTATTTTGGCCTTTTCTGGCCACTTTTAGGCGATTCTGAGCTCAATTTGGGATCATTTTCTATTTTGGCCTTTAGAAGCACTTTTACGATTCTGAGCTCAATTTGGGATCATTTTCTATTTTGGCCTTTTCTGGCCTTTAGAAGCACTTTTAGGCGATTCTGAGCTCAATTTGGGATCATTTTCTATTTTGGCCTTTTCTGGCCTTTAGAAGCACTTTTAGGCGATTCTGAGCTCAATTTGGGATCATTTTCTATTTTGGCTTTTTCTGGCCTTTAGAAGCACTTTTAGGCGATTCTGAGCTCAATTTGGGATCATTTTCTATTTTGGCCTTTTCTGGCCTTTAGAAGCACTTTTAGGCGATTCTGAGCTCAATTTGGGATCATTTTCTATTTTGGCCTTTTCTGGCCTTTAGAAGCACTTTTAGGCGATTCTGAGCTCAATTTGGGATCATTTTCTATTTTGGCCTTTTCTGGCCTTTAGAAGCACTTTTAGGCGATTCTGAGCTCAATTTGGGATCATTTTCTATTTTGGCCTTTAGAAGCACTTTTAGGCGATTCTGAGCTCAATTTGGGATCATTTTCTATTTTGGCCTTTTCTGGCCTTTAGAAGCACTTTTAGGCGATTCTGAGCTCAATTTGGGATCATTTTCTATTTTGGCCTTTTCTGGCCTTTAGAAGCACTTTTCGACGATTCTGAGCTCAATTTGGGATCATTTTCTATTTTGGCCTTTTCTGGCCTTTAGAAGCACTTTTAGGCGATTCTGAGCTCAATTTGGGATCATTTTCTATTTTGGCTTTTTCTGGCCTTTAGAAGCACTTTTAGGCGATTCTGAGCTCAATTTGGGATCATTTTCTATTTTGGCTTTTTCTGGCCTTTAGAAGCACTTTTAGGCGATTCTGAGCTCAATTTGGGATCATTTTCTATTTTGGCCTTTTCTGGCCTTTAGAAGCACTTTTAGGCGATTCTGAGCTCAATTTGGGATCATTTTCTATTTTGGCCTTTTCTGGCCTTTAGAAGCACTTTTAGGCGATTCTGAGCTCAATTTGGGATCATTTTCTATTTTGGCCTTTAGAAGCACTTTTAGGCGATTCTGAGCTCAATTTGGGATCATTTTCTATTTTGGCCTTTTCTGGCCTTTAGAAGCACTTTTAGGCGATTCTGAGCTCAATTTGGGATCATTTTCTATTTTGGCCTTTTCTGGCCTTTAGAAGCACTTTTCGACGATTCTGAGCTCAATTTGGGATCATTTTCTATTTTGGCTTTTTCTGGCCTTTAGAAGCACTTTTAGGCGATTCTGAGCTCAATTTGGGATCATTTTCTATTTTGGCTTTTTCTGGCCTTTAGAAGCACTTTTAGGCGATTCTGAGCTCAATTTGGGATCATTTTCTATTTTGGCCCTTTCTGGCCTTCAGAAGCACTTTTAGGCGATTCTGAGCTCAATTTGGGATCATTGTCTATTTTGGCCTTTTCTGGCCTTTAGAAGCACTTTTAGACGATTCTGAGCTCAATTTGGGATCATTTTCTATTTTGGCCTTTTCTGGCCTTTAGAAGCACTTTTAGGCGATTCTGAGCTCAATTTGGGATCATTTTCTATTTTGGCTTTTTCTGGCCTTTAGAAGCACTTTTAGGCGATTCTGAGCTCAATTTGGGATCATTTTCTATTTTGGCTTTTTCTGGCCTTTAGAAGCACTTTTAGGCGATTCTGAGCTCAATTTGGGATCATTTTCTATTTTGGCCTTTTCTGGCCTTTAGAAGCACTTTTCGACGATTCTGAGCTCAATTTGGGATCATTTTCTATTTTGGCTTTTTCTGGCCTTTAGAAGCACTTTTAGGCGATTCTGAGCTCAATTTGGGATCATTTTCTATTTTGGCCCTTTCTGGCCTTCAGAAGCACTTTTAGGCGATTCTGAGCTCAATTTGGGATCATTGTCTATTTTGGCCTTTTCTGGCCTTTAGAAGCACTTTTAGGCGATTCTGAGCTCAATTTGGGATCATTTTCTATTCTGGCCTTAGGAAGCACTTTTGGGCGATTCTGAGCTCAATTTGGGATCATTTTCTATTTTGGCCTTTTCTGGCTTTTAGAAGCACTTTTCTGCGATTCTGAGCTCAATTTGGGATCATTTTCTATTCTGGCCTCTTCTAGCCTTTGGAAGCACTTTTAAGCGATTCTGAGCCCAATTTGGGATCATTTTCTATTTTGGCCCTTTCTGGCCTTCAGAAGCACTTTTAGGCGATTCTGAGCTCAATTTGGGATCATTTTCTATTTTGGCCTTTAGAAGCACTTTTACGATTCTGAGCTCAATTTGGGATCATTTTCTATTTTGGCCTTTTCTGGCCTTTAGAAGCACTTTTAGGCGATTCTGAGCTCAATTTGGGATCATTTTCTATTCTGGCCTTAGGAAGCACTTTTAGGCGATTCTGAGCTCAATTTGGGATCATTTTCTATTTTGGCCTTTTCTGGCCTTCAGAAGCACTTTAAGGCGATTCTGAGCTCAATTTGGGATCATTTTCTATTTTGGCTTTTTCTGGCCTTTAGAAGCACTTTTAGGCGATTCTGAGCTCAATTTGGGATCATTTTCTATTTTGGCCTTTTCTGGCCTTTAGAAGCACTTTTAGGCGATTCTGAGCTCAATTTGGGATCATTTTATATTCTTAGCTCAATTTGAGATCGTTTTCTATTTTGGCCTTTTCTGGCCTTTAGAAGCACTTTTTGGCGATTCTGAGCTCAATTTGGGATCATTTTATATTCTTAGCTCAATTTGAGATCGTTTTCTATTTTGGCCTTTTCTGGCCTTTAGAAGCACTTTTTGGCGATTCTGAGCTCAATTTGGGATCATTTTCTATTTTGGCTTTTTCTGGCCTTTAGAAGCACTTTTCGGCGATTCTGAGCTCAATTTGGGATCATTTTCTATTTTGGCCTTTTCTGGCCTTCAGAAGCATTTTTAGGTGATTCTGAGCTCAATTTGAGATCATTTTCTATTTTGGCCTTTTCTGGCCTTTAGAAGCACTTTTTGGCGATTCTGAGCTCAATTTGGGATCATTTTCTATTTTGGCCTTTTCTGGCCTTTAGAAGCACTTTTAGGCGATTCTGAGCTCAATTTGGGATCATTTTCTATTTTGGCCTTTTCTGGCCTTTAGCAGCACTTTTAGGCGATTCTGAGCTCAATTTGGGATCATTTTCTATTTTGGCCTTTTCTGGCCTTCAGAAGCATTTTTAGGTGATTCTGAGCTCAATTTGAGATCATTTTCTATTTTGGCCTTTTCTGGCCTTTAGAAGCACTTTTAGGCGATCCTGAGCTCAATTTGGGATCTTTTTATATTCTTAGCTCAATTTGAGATCGTTTTCTATTTTGGCCTTTTCTGGCCTTTAGAAGCACTTTTAGGCGATTCTGAGCTCAATTTGGGATCATTTTCTATTTTGGCCTTTTCTGGCCTTTAGCAGCACTTTTAGGCGATTCTGAGCTCAATTTGGGATCATTTTCTATTTTGGCCTTTTCTGGCCTTCAGAAGCATTTTTAGGTGATTCTGAGCTCAATTTGAGATCATTTTCTATTTTGGCCTTTTCTGGCCTTTAGAAGCACTTTTAGGCGATCCTGAGCTCAATTTGGGATCATTTTATATTCTTAGCTCAATTTGAGATCGTTTTCTATTTTGGCCTTTTCTGGCCTTTGGAAGCACTTTTAGGCGATTCTGAGCTCAACTTGGGATCATTTTCTATTATGGCCTTTTCTGGCCTTTAGAAGCACTTTTAGGCGATTCTGAGCTCAATTTGGGATCATTTACTATTTTGGCTTTTTCTGGCCTTTAGAAGCACTTTTAGGCGATTCTGAGCTCAATTTGAGATCATTTTCTATTTTGGCCTTTTCTGGCCTTTAGAAGCACTTTTAGGCGATTCTGAGCTCAATTTGGGATCATTTTATATTCTTAGCTCAATTTGAGATCGTTTTCTATTTTGGCCTTTTCTGGCCTTTAGAAGCACTTTTAGGCGATTCTGAGCTCAATTTGGGATCATTTTCTATTATGGCCTTTTCTGGCCTTTAGAAGCACTTTTAGGCGATTCTGAGCTCAATTTGGGATTATTTTCTATTTTGGCCTTTTCTGGCCTTTAGAAGCACTTTTAGGCGATTCTGAGCTCAATTTGGGATCATTTTCTATTTTGGCCTTTTCTGACCTTCAGAAGCATTTTTAGGTGATTCTGAGCTCAATTTGAGATCATTTTCTATTTTGGCCTTTTCTGGCCTTTAGAAGCACTTTTAGGCGATTCTGAGCTCAATTTGGGATCTTTTTATATTCTTAGCTCAATTTGAGATCATTTTCTATTTTGGCCTTTTCTGGCCTTTAGAAGCACTTTTAGGCGATTCTGAGCTCAATTTGGGATCATTTTATATTCTTAGCTCAATTTGAGATCGTTTTCTATTTTGGCCTTTTCTGGCCTTTAGAAGCACTTTTAGGCGATTCTGAGCTCAATTTGGGATCATTTTATATTCTTAGCTCAATTTGAGATCGTTTACTATTTTGGCCTTTTCTGGCCTTTAGAAGCACTTCTAGGCGATTCTGAGCTCAATTTGGGATCATTTTCTATTTTGGCCTTTTCTGGCCTTTAGAAGCACTTTTAGGCGATTCTGAGCTCAATTTGGGATCTTTTTATATTCTTAGCTCAATTTGAGATCATTTTCTATTTTGGCCTTTTCTGGCCTTTAGAAGCACTTTTAGGCGATTCTGAGCTCAATTTGGGATCATTTATATTCTTAGCTCAATTTGAGATCGTTTTCTATTTTGGCCTTTTCTGGCCTTTAGAAGCACTTTCAGGCGATTCTGAGCTCAATTTGGGATCATTTTCTATTTTGGCCTTTTCTGGCCTTTAGAAGCACTTTTAGGCGATTCTGAGCTCAATTTGGGATCATTTTCTATTTTGGCCTTTTCTGGCCTTCAGAAGCATTTTTAGCTGATTCTGAGCTCAATTTGAGATCATATTCTATTTTGGCCTTTTCTGGCCTTTAGAAGCACTTTTAGGCGATTCTGAGCTCAATTTGGGATCTTTTTATATTCTTAGCTCAATTTGAGATCATTTTCTATTTTGGCCTTTTCTGGCCTTTAGAAGCACTTTTAGGCGATTCTGAGCTCAATTTGGGATCATTTTATATTCTTAGCTCAATTTGAGATCGTTTTCTATTTTGGCCTTTTCTGGCCTTTGGAAGCACTTTTAGGCGATTCTGAGCTCAACTTGGGATCATTTTCTATTATGGCCTTTTCTGGCCTTTAGTAGCACTTTTAGGCGATTCTGAGCTCAATTTGGGATCATTTACTATTTTGGCTTTTTCTGGCCTTTAGAAGCACTTTTAGGCGATTCTGAGCTCAATTTGGGATCATTTTCTATTTTGGCCTTTTCTGGCCTTTAGCAGCACTTTTAGGCGACTCTGAGCTCAATTTGGGATCATTTTCTATTTTGGCCTTTTCTGGCCTTTAGCAGCACTTTTAGGCGATTCTGAGCTCAATTTGGGATCATTTTCTATTATGGCCTTTTCTGGCCTTTAGAAGCACTTTTAGGCGATTCTGAGCTCAATTTGGGATTATTTTCTATTTTGGCCTTTTCTGGCCTTTAGAAGCACTTTTAGGCGATTCTGAGCTCAATTTGGGATCATTTTCTATTTTGGCCTTTTCTGACCTTCAGAAGCATTTTTAGGTGATTCTGAGCTCAATTTGAGATCATTTTCTATTTTGGCCTTTTCTGGCCTTTAGAAGCACTTTTAGGCGATTCTGAGCTCAATTTGGGATCTTTTTATATTCTTAGCTCAATTTGAGATCATTTTCTATTTTGGCCTTTTCTGGCCTTTAGAAGCACTTTTAGGCGATTCTGAGCTCAATTTGGGATCATTTTATATTCTTAGCTCAATTTGAGATCGTTTTCTATTTTGGCCTTTTCTGGCCTTTAGAAGCACTTTTAGGCGATTCTGAGCTCAATTTGGGATCATTTTATATTCTTAGCTCAATTTGAGATCGTTTACTATTTTGGCCTTTTCTGGCCTTTAGAAGCACTTCTAGGCGATTCTGAGCTCAATTTGGGATCATTTTCTATTTTGGCCTTTTCTGGCCTTTAGAAGCACTTTTAGGCGATTCTGAGCTCAATTTGGGATCATTTTCTATTTTGGCCTTTTCTGGCCTTCAGAAGCATTTTTAGGTGATTCTGAGCTCAATTTGAGATCATTTTCTATTTTGGCCTTTTCTGGCCTTTAGAAGCACTTTTAGGCGATTCTGAGCTCAATTTGGGATCTTTTTATATTCTTAGCTCAATTTGAGATCATTTTCTATTTTGGGCCTTTTCTGGCCTTTAGAAGCACTTTTAGGCGATTCTGAGCTCAATTTGGGATCATTTTATATTCTTAGCTCAATTTGAGATCGTTTTCTATTTGGCCTTTTCTGGCCTTTAGAAGCACTTTCAGGCGATTCTGAGCTCAATTTGGGATCATTTTCTATTTTGGCCTTTTCTGGCCTTTAGAAGCACTTTTAGGCGATTCTGAGCTCAATTTGGGATCATTTTCTATTTTGGCCTTTTCTGGCCTTCAGAAGCATTTTTAGGTGATTCTGAGCTCAATTTGAGATCATATTCTATTTTGGCCTTTTCTGGCCTTTAGAAGCACTTTTAGGCGATTCTGAGCTCAATTTGGGATCTTTTTATATTCTTAGCTCAATTTGAGATCATTTTCTATTTTGGCCTTTTCTGGCCTTTAGAAGCACTTTTAGGCGATTCTGAGCTCAATTTGGGATCATTTTATATTCTTAGCTCAATTTGAGATCGTTTTCTATTTTGGCCTTTTCTGGCCTTTAGAAGCACTTTTAGGCGATTCTGAGCTCAATTTGGGATCATTTTCTATTATGGCCTTTTCTGGCCTTTAGAAGCACTTTTAGGCGATTCTGAGCTCAATTTGGGATCATTTACTATTTTGGCTTTTTCTGGCCTTTAGAAGCACTTTTAGGCGATTCTGAGCTCAATTTGGGATCATTTTCTTTTTGGCTTTTTCTGGCCTTTAGAAGCACTTTTAGGCGATTCTGAGCTCAATTTGGGATCATTTTCTATTTTGGCTTTTTCTGGCCTTTAGCAGCACTTTTAGGCGATTCTGAGCTCAATTTGGGATCATTTTCTATTTTGGCCTTTTCTGGCCTTTAGCAGCACTTTTAGGCGATTCTGAGCTCAATTTGGGATCATTTTCTATTTTGGCCTTTTCTGGCCTTTAGCAGCACTTTTAGGCGATTCTGAGCTCAATTTGGGATCATTTTCTATTTTGGCCTTTTCTGGCCTTCAGAAGCACTTTAAGGCGATTCTGAGCTCAATTTGGGATCATTTTCTATTTTGGCCTTTTCTGGCCTTCAGAAGCACTTTTCGGCGATTCTGAGCTCAATTTGGGATCATTTTCTATTTTGGCCTTTTCTGGCCTTCAGAAGCATTTTTAGGCGATTCTGAGCTCAATTTGGGATCATTTTCTATTTTGGCTTTTTCTGGCCTTTAGAAGCACTTTTAGGCGATTCTGAGCTCAATTTGGGATTATTTTCTATTTTTGGCCTTTTCTGGCCTTTAGAAGCACTTTTAGGCGATTCTGAGCTCAATTTGGGATCATTTTCTATTTTGGCCTTTTCTGGCCTTCAGAAGCATTTTTAGGTGATTCTGAGCTCAATTTGAGATCATTTTCTATTTTGGCCTTTTCTGGCCTTTAGAAGCACTTTTAGGCGATTCTGAGCTCAATTTGGGATCTTTTTATATTCTTAGCTCAATTTGAGATCGTTTTCTATTTTGGCCTTTTCTGGCCTTTAGAAGCACTTTTAGGCGATTCTGAGCTCAATTTGGGATCATTTTCTATTTTGGCCTTTTCTGGCCTTCAGAAGCATTTTTTAGGTGATTCTGAGCTCAATTTGAGATCATTTTCTATTATGGCCTTTTCTGGCCTTT
>NW_026599231.1:0-17790 GCF_029784165.1 Wyeomyia smithii
AGATGAGATGAGAGGAAATACAATTTTGACTTAAAACTATTTTGAAACTTCAAAATCTTTTTGCTTTTCAACTGGTAGAGCAATAATATTTTGTTTGTAGTTGGCTTAAAATATTTGAATAACCATAGATTAAGGCTTTTTGTATCCGTGTCGTCAGCATAGTATATCTGTATCCGTAATTTGACAAAAAGACAAAAGAAATTCAAATTTTAATGTCAGCATATTTAAGAAAGCAGTATAGCTGTGTCATGTACTGCAGGTCACCGCTTCCCAGAATGTCTCTAACGGGTACGTTTGGTTGTTTTCCTCGGGCCCGAAGGTAATCTATCAGCTCGGACCTAACACCACAGAATTCAGTACACGACCAAACAACATGCTCGATGTCATGGTAGCCATCGCCACAAACACAGTGATTACTTTCAACAAGCCCTATACGAAAGAGATGCGTGTTTAACGAGTAGTGATTGGACATAAGTCTTGACATCACGCGAATGAAGTCTCGACCTACAACCAACCCCTTGAACCATGCTTTCGTCGATACCTTAGAAAAAATGGTATGTAGCCACCGTCCCAGTTCATTTGAATTCCATAATGATTGCCAACTGTTGAGTGTTCTCTGACGCAAAATGCTATAAAATTTATCATAAGCAATCGGTCTTACTAAATATCGCCATCAATAGCACCCACCTTAGCTAAAGCGTCAGCCTTTTCATTGCCCGGAATGGAACAATGAGAAGGGACCCACGCTAAGGTAACTCGGTAATTTTTATCTGTTAAAGCATTTAAAAACCGCCGTATTTTCCCCAGGAAATACGGAGTGTGCTTACAGTCTTCATCGATCGCAGAGCCTCAATGGCACTGAGACTGTCTGTGAAAATGAAGTATGGGTAGGGTTTCGATGATCCCAAGGGAGTACTGAATAGCAGCTAGTTCTGCGACGTACACGGAAGCAGAAGCATCGAGTTTGTGGGAGGCGGTAAAATTTTCATGATAAACACCAAAGCCAGTGGACTCATCTAGATTTGATCCGTCAGTGTAAAACTTTTTATTATAACTAACATGTTTAAACTTATTGGAAAAATCTTAGGGATCTATTGTTGTCGCAATTGATCCGGGATAATGTCTTTTTTCATGGTGGTGTCGAAGAATATAGCATTATCAGAAGTACCTAAAAGTGCGACATTGGAGGAAACGTATGAAGAAGGGTTAATATCTTGAGTCATATAGTCAAAATATAAAGCTATAAATCTGGATTGAGATTGAAGGTCGACCAACCTCTCGAAATTTTCAATTACTAATGGGTTCATAGCTGTGCATCGAATTAGCAACCGGCAAGAGAGATTCCAAAAGCGATGTTTCAACGGAAGAATACCCGCTTACACTTCAAGACTCATCGTATGGGTTGACTGCATGCAACCTAGGGCAATACGCAAACAACGATATTGTATTCGCTCCAGTTTGATCAAATAAGTGTTTGCTGCGGAGTGTAAGCAGAAACACCCGTACTCAATTACAGACAATATCGTTGTTTGGTTTTGGAAAAGCCTCAGAAGGTCTCCTGGGTGGGCTCTAAGTTCCAAGTTCCGGTAATCGTAGGAAGAGTAATCGTAAAGAGTGAATATCCATTTATTGGATTGAAGCGTTCATGTAAATCAATTTCACAAATAATAAGATTGAATGAGAAAGGCTGGGTCTGACCGCTAGGTGGATTAATTTAGGTTTTTTTTATAAGAACTACGAAAATTACTGAAACAATGCAACCAAAAAAAAGTTATAGAGTGTATATTTTTTTCGAAAAGGCAAAAGTATTATCTACAACTTTATCGAAGACGTCATACCGATCAAACAAACCGTTATGGCCCTAAAAATATTTGTAATCATAAATACCTTCCCAAAATAGCATTTTCAGTAGCTTCTCAAAATGAGTCGTGCTCCAAAAAATTACACCAATAGCATAAAATGACATTTTTTGCCTATAGAAACGTCTATGTAAAGTTTCATCCAAATTAAAAATGACAATTTAAATGAAATATTAAAACTGGGACATTTTTTGTGGAACTGCTCAGTATTAAAAAAACTATCGCTTTGTTAGTATCACACATGCTAGTGTTGTACTCATTATTCTCACTAAACTTAAAAAAACAGTAGTGGCGTACTAGTTGTAGCATCAATCGATTATGATATATGGACATATATGGACATAACATGTGCATCCACTTGGTCTCAGTAAACAGGTTACTACGTTGATCGCGCGATGTACGATTAATATTTTGAAACTCAGCTTGGGGAATAGCTTCAATTGATGGGTTAACACTGATGCTCACCAAATTTCCAAATTTTCTTGCATCTTATAGCATTTTTTCTCAGCTTTCCAATGCTGGTCTCAGATCGTAAATTGGTATTTGCGAACACGGTCAAAATTGCATTTTTCTGATATAATCCAAGATGGCGGCCTAAATTCTGATCACTTCAAATGAAAGCCCTATCATTCCTCTTTACAGAAAAGTGCTACTTGTAGTACTTTACATTACGAATTCTAGAGATATAGCTCAAATAATACATCGAGAATTGCTAAAATTTCAACTTTTCTGAAAACTGTTTCGCCCCTTGGTGACCAAGGGGTCAACAAATTCGATCAAACAAAAATAGCATTATCATTTTTTTCTATTTCTAATAACTCTGTGCATTTATATCAAATTCGCAAGACCTTGTGCACCTAGTGGCCTAGTTTCAGCGAGAATTGCTCTAGTTAAGATTTTTCATCATGTGTAACAGACGGAAAACCGCAAATTTCAGCATTCGCAAGACAAGAAAAATTCAACATTACCTCAAGAATGTGTTGGTGGCCGGTTGTAATATATACTTGTTTTAATGCTGGATGCCAGCAGATAACAGAAATGCAGCACTTATGCTATTGCGTCTTAAAACAAAACGGTTATAGTTCGACATCACAGCACAATTTCCACCTTCATACTTATGTCTACCGTCGGCAGTATCAAACACGCAACAATCTGCTTCCATGCGACTTTAGCCACACCTATTTTTTCAGTTATCCCATTCCACAACGTGCGAAAAATCTATGTCAGAGCGAATATCGCGCGCTATCTGGACCATGAAGCATTTATGCGATAGTTGAATGAAATTTGCAACTGCAGCAACCAGCCTTTTTCAAGGCTACTAAATATATTTGGAAGAGCATAATGAATGGTTATTACTAAACTGCAACTTTGATTGCAGTTTGATGCTGCTGCAATTGCGCAGCGGTGTGATGTATTTTACGATTCATTGATACTGTGCATCACAAGCGGTATATGCGAAACAAATCCGATCCCAAACAGAAAAGTTCAGCAAGTTCTGCTCATGGTGCTGAGTCCGTTTTAGAAAATTCATAACACTTAATTAACAAGGATGTAACGTCTTGAAAAAGACGGTTATTGCTTGACATCACAGCAGAATTTCCACCTTCATACTAATGTCTACCGTCGGCAGTATCAAACACGCAACCATCTGCTTCCATGCGACACGGGGAAGGAAACATTTTTTCCTTCCAAGCCGCGCAACACGACACCATACATGTTATTTTGTTGCCTTCATGAGAGTGCTATCGGTCCGGCTCGACAGAATGTCCACAAGAAATCATTTTTGTACATCCGTGCTACGAAACTGAGGAAAAACTTTAAAACTTAAAATAAAGGTGGAGCTTATCAAACGATCGCTCTGAGCCAGAATGAATGAGATGTATTTTTTTTCGAACGTTGTAGAATAATATAACTGGAAATAATTTAGTCACACCTATTTTTCCAGTTATCCCATTCCATTCCATTAAAGCAAAAATAATATACGAAACATATACGGAAAAATATATCGCTTCACACCATTAAAATGATTTACCCTAATCGAGTGTATTTCCAAGGCTATTGCAAAAAATTATAGACATAAGACAGGCTGTCGTAATTCTACGTTAACCTTGCGGTCGTTTCTCATAAACGACCACTTCCACTTTTTTTGCTGCTGTTGTAATGCAGCTGAGTTGAGACAGTACCGCAAAATGCAGCATGTTTGCAAGTGTGTACAAGAATATTTCGCACCAGAGGAATTCTTTGGCATCATGAGGCAAAGAACGCGACAATATATTTCTACTGTAAAATCCGCGAAAAGCCAATAGTATGAGAATTTTGAACAAATTTCAAAGCAAAACGGATATGCGCTACAGGTGTAAGATAAATAGTTGCAAAAAGGTGGAAAAATACGTTGACAAAATCGTATCTCTTCTGCACACAAGCTGCAGCTGGATGAATATGAAAATTGCTAAAGATCAAGATCAACTCCTCACACAACTAAGCTACCTTCCCGTGAACGAATGAGCACTAACAAAGCAATATTACAACCGGATACACCAGATTTGAAACTATTCACCATCGCTGATAATATAGACAACAATATAAGTGTTCTTAATAGTTTGAAATAGTTTATTTGACACGGCATGATACTTTTTCTGTTTTACTGAGCCAAATACAATTCGTATTAATTCTACGTTAGCAGGAAAAAGAGAAACTTCAAAATCTTTTTGCTTTTCAACTGGTAGAGCAATAATATTTTGTTTGTAGTTGGCTTAAAATATTTGAATAACCATAGATTAAGGCTTTTTGTATCCGTGTCGTCAGCATAGTATATCTGTATCCGTAATTTGACAAAAAGACAAAAGAAATTCAAATTTTAATGTCAGCATATTTAAGAAAGCAGTATAGCTGTGTCATGTACTGCAGGTCACCGCTTCCCAGAATGTCTCTAACGGGTACGTTTGGTTGTTTTCCTCGGGCCCGAAGGTAATCTATCAGCTCGGACCTAACACCACAGAATTCAGTACACGACCAAACAACATGCTCGATGTCATGGTAGCCATCGCCACAAACACAGTGATTACTTTCAACAAGCCCTATACGAAAGAGATGCGTGTTTAACGAGTAGTGATTGGACATAAGTCTTGACATCACGCGAATGAAGTCTCGACCTACAACCAACCCCTTGAACCATGCTTTCGTCGATACCTTAGAAAAAATGGTATGTAGCCACCGTCCCAGTTCATTTGAATTCCATAATGATTGCCAACTGTTGAGTGTTCTCTGACGCAAAATGCTATAAAATTTATCATAAGCAATCGGTCTTACTAAATATCGCCATCAATAGCACCCACCTTAGCTAAAGCGTCAGCCTTTTCATTGCCCGGAATGGAACAATGAGAAGGGACCCACGCTAAGGTAACTCGGTAATTTTTATCTGTTAAAGCATTTAAAAACCGCCGTATTTTCCCCAGGAAATACGGAGTGTGCTTACAGTCTTCATCGATCGCAGAGCCTCAATGGCACTGAGACTGTCTGTGAAAATGAAGTATGGGTAGGGTTTCGATGATCCCAAGGGAGTACTGAATAGCAGCTAGTTCTGCGACGTACACGGAAGCAGAAGCATCGAGTTTGTGGGAGGCGGTAATCCGTCAGTGTAAAACTTTTTATTATAACTAACATGTTTAAACTTATTGGAAAAATCTTAGGGATCTATTGTTGTCGCAATTGATCCGGGATAATGTCTTTTTTCATGGTGGTGTCGAAGAATATAGCATTATCAGAAGTACCTAAAAGTGCGACATTGTAGGAAACGTATGAAGAAGGGTTAATATCTTGAGTCATATAGTCAAAATATAAAGTTATAAATCTGGATTGAGATTGAAGGTCGACCAACCTCTCGAAATTTTCAATTACTAATGGGTTCATAGCTGTGCATCGAATTAGCAACCGGCAAGAGAGATTCCAAAAGCGATGTTTCAACGGAAGAATACCCGCTTACACTTCAAGACTCATCGTATGGGTTGACTGCATGCAACCTAGGGCAATACGCAAACAACGATATTGTATTCGCTCCAGTTTGATCAAATAAGTGTTTGCTGCGGAGTGTAAGCAGAAACACCCGTACTCAATTACAGACAATATCGTTGTTTGGTTTTGGAAAAGCCTCAGAAGGTCTCCTGGGTGGGCTCTAAGTTCCAAGTTCCGGTAATCGTAGGAAGAGTAATCGTAAAGAGTGAATATCCATTTATTGGATTGAAGCGTTCATGTAAATCAATTTCACAAATAATAAGATTGAATGAGAAAGGCTGGGTCTGACCGCTAGGTGGATTAATTTAGGTTTTTTTTATAAGAACTACGAAAATTACTGAAACAATGCAACCAAAAAAAGTTATAGTGTATATTTTTTTCGAAAAGGCAAAAGTATTATCTACAACTTTATCGAAGACGTCATACCGATCAAACAAACCGTTATGGCCCTAAAAATATTTGTAATCATAAATACCTTCCCAAAATAGCATTTTCAGTAGCTTCTCAAAATGAGTCGTGCTCCAAAAAATTACACCAATAGCATAAAATGACATTTTTTGCCTATAGAAACGTCTATGTAAAGTTTCAGCCAAATTAAAAATGACAATTTAAATGAAATATTAAAACTGGGACATTTTTTTGTGGAACTGCTCAGTATTAAAAAAACTATCGCTTTGTTAGTATCACACATGCTAGTGTTGTACTCATTATTCTCACTAAACTTAAAAAAACAGTAGTGGCGTACTAGTTGTAGCATCAATCGATTATGATATATGGACATATATGGACATAACATGTGCATCCACTTGGTCTCAGTAAACAGGTTACTACGTTGATCGCGCGATGTACGATTAATATTTTGAAACTCAGCTTGGGGAATAGCTTCAATTGATGGGTTAACACTGATGCTCACCAAATTTCCAAATTTTCTTGCATCTTATAGCATTTTTTCTCAGCTTTCCAATGCTGGTCTCAGATCGTAAATTGGTATTTGCGAACACGGTCAAAATTGCATTTTTCTGATATAATCCAAGATGGCGGCCTAAATTCTGATCACTTCAAATGAAAGCCCTATCATTCCTCTTTACAGAAAAGTGCTACTTGTAGTACTTTACATTACGAATTCTAGAGATATAGCTCAAATAATACATCGAGAATTGCTAAAATTTCAACTTTTCTGAAAACTGTTTCGCCCCTTGGTGACCAAGGGGTCAACAAATTCGATCAAACAAAAATAGCATTATCATTTTTTTCTATTTCTAATAACTCTGTGCATTTATATCAAATTCGAAAGACCTTGTGCACCTAGTGGCCTAGTTTCAGCGAGAATTGCTCTAGTTAAGATTTTTCATCATGTGTAACAGACGGAAAACCGCAAATTTCAGCATTCGCAAGACAAGAAAAATTCAACATTACCTCAAGAATGTGTTGGTGGCCGGTTGTAATATATACTTGTTTTAATGCTGGATGCCAGCAGATAACAGAAATGCAGCACTTACGCTATTGCGTCTTAAAACAAAACGGTTATAGTTCGACATCACAGCACAATTTCCACCTTCATACTTATGTCTACCGTCGGCAGTATCAAACACGCAACAATCTGCTTCCATGCGACTTTAGCCACACCTATTTTTTCAGTTATCCCATTCCACAACGTGCGAAAAATCTATGTCAGAGCGAATATCGCGCGCTATCTGGACCATGAAGCATTTATGCGATAGTTGAATGAAATTTGCAACTGCAGCAACCAGCCTTTTTCAAGGCTACTAAATATATTTGGAAGAGCATAATGAATGGTTATTACTAAACTGCAACTTTGATTGCAGTTTGATGCTGCTGCAATTGCGCAGCGGTGTGATGTATTTTACGATTCATTGATACTGTGCATCACAAGCGGTATATGCGAAACAAATCCGATCCCAAAAAGAAAAGTTCAGCAAGTTCTGCTCATGGTGCTGAGTCCGTTTTAGAAAATTCATAACACTTAATTAACAAGGATGTAACGTCTTGAAAAAGACGGTTATTGCTTGACATCACAGCAGAATTTCCACCTTCATACTAATGTCTACCGTCGGCAGTATCAAACACGCAACCATCTGCTTCCATGCGACACGGGGAAGGAAACATTTTTTCCTTCCAAGCCGCGCAACACGACACCATACATGTTATTTTGTTGCCTTCATGAGAGTGCTATCGGTCCGGCTCGACAGAATGTCCACAAGAAATCATTTTTGTACATCCGTGCTACGAAACTGAGGAAAAACTTTAAAACTTAAAATAAAGGTGGAGCTTATCAAACGATCGCTCTGAGCCAGAATGAATGAGATGTATTTTTTTTCGAACGTTGTAGAATAATATAACTGGAAATAATTTAGTCACACCTATTTTTCCAGTTATCCCATTCCATTCCATTAAAGCAAAAATAATATACGAAACATATACGGAAAAATATATCGCTTCACACCATTAAAATGATTTACCCTAATCGAGTGTATTTCCAAGGCTATTGCAAAAAATTATAGACATAAGACAGGCTGTCGTAATTCTACGTTAACCTTGCGGTCGTTTCTCATAAACGACCACTTCCACTTTTTTTGCTGCTGTTGTAATGCAGCTGAGTTGAGACAGTACCGCAAAATGCAGCATGTTTGCAAGTGTGTACAAGAATATTTCGCACCAGAGGAATTCTTTGGCATCATGAGGCAAAGAACGCGACAATATATTTCTACTGTAAAATCCGCGAAAAGCCAATAGTATGAGAATTTTGAACAAATTTCAAAGCAAAACGGATATGCGCTACAGGTGTAAGATAAATAGTTGCAAAAAGGTGGAAAAATACGTTGACAAAATCGTATCTCTTCTGCACACAAGCTGCAGCTGGATGAATATGAAAATTGCTAAAGATCAAGATCAACTCCTCACACAACTAAGCTACCTTCCCGTGAACGAATGAGCCCTAACAAAGCAATATTACAACCGGATACACCAGATTTGAAACTATTCACCATCGCTGATAATATAGACAACAATATAAGTGTTCTTAATAGTTTGAAATAGTTTATTTGACACGGCATGATACTTTTTCTGTTTTACTGAGCCAAATACAATTCGTATTAATTCTACGTTAGCAGGAAAAAGAGGGAGGTGCTTTTTTTTAATTCTCGCGGCCGACTACGAGCCAGTGGGGATTTTAGATGAGATGAGAGGAAATACAATTTTGACTTAAAACTATTTTGAAACTTCAAAATCTTTTTGCTTTTCAACTGGTAGAGCAATAATATTTTGTTTGTAGTTGGCTTAAAATATTTGAATAACCATAGATTAAGGCTTTTTGTATCCGTGTCGTCAGCATAGTATATCTGTATCCGTAATTTGACAAAAAGACAAAAGAAATTCAAATTTTAATGTCAGCATATTTAAGAAAGCAGTATAGCTGTGTCATGTACTGCAGGTCACCGCTTCCCAGAATGTCTCTAACGGGTACGTTTGGTTGTTTTCCTCGGGCCCGAAGGTAATCTATCAGCTCGGACCTAACACCACAGAATTCAGTACACGACCAAACAACATGCTCGATGTCATGGTAGCCATCGCCACAAACACAGTGATTACTTTCAACAAGCCCTATACGAAAGAGATGCGTGTTTAACGAGTAGTGATTGGACATAAGTCTTGACATCACGCGAATGAAGTCTCGACCTACAACCAACCCCTTGAACCATGCTTTCGTCGATACCTTAGAAAAAATGGTATGTAGCCACCGTCCCAGTTCATTTGAATTCCATAATGATTGCCAACTGTTGAGTGTTCTCTGACGCAAAATGCTATAAAATTTATCATAAGCAATCGGTCTTACTAAATATCGCCATCAATAGCACCCACCTTAGCTAAAGCGTCAGCCTTTTCATTGCCCGGAATGGAACAATGAGAAGGGACCCACGCTAAGGTAACTCGGTAATTTTTATCTGTTAAAGCATTTAAAAACCGCCGTATTTTCCCCAGGAAATACGGAGTGTGCTTACAGTCTTCATCGATCGCAGAGCCTCAATGGCACTGAGACTGTCTGTGAAAATGAAGTATGGGTAGGGTTTCGATGATCCCAAGGGAGTACTGAATAGCAGCTAGTTCTGCGACGTACACGGAAGCAGAAGCATCGAGTTTGTGGGAGGCGGTAAAATTTTCATGATAAACACCAAAGCCAGTGGACTCATCTAGATTTGATCCGTCAGTGTAAAACTTTTTATTATAACTAACATGTTTAAACTTATTGGAAAAATCTTAGGGATCTATTGTTGTCGCAATTGATCCGGGATAATGTCTTTTTTCATGGTGGTGTCGAAGAATATAGCATTATCAGAAGTACCTAAAAGTGCGACATTGGAGGAAACGTATGAAGAAGGGTTAATATCTTGAGTCATATAGTCAAAATATAAAGCTATAAATCTGGATTGAGATTGAAGGTCGACCAACCTCTCGAAATTTTCAATTACTAATGGGTTCATAGCTGTGCATCGAATTAGCAACCGGCAAGAGAGATTCCAAAAGCGATGTTTCAACGGAAGAATACCCGCTTACACTTCAAGACTCATCGTATGGGTTGACTGCATGCAACCTAGGGCAATACGCAAACAACGATATTGTATTCGCTCCAGTTTGATCAAATAAGTGTTTGCTGCGGAGTGTAAGCAGAAACACCCGTACTCAATTACAGACAATATCGTTGTTTGGTTTTGGAAAAGCCTCAGAAGGTCTCCTGGGTGGGCTCTAAGTTCCAAGTTCCGGTAATCGTAGGAAGAGTAATCGTAAAGAGTGAATATCCATTTATTGGATTGAAGCGTTCATGTAAATCAATTTCACAAATAATAAGATTGAATGAGAAAGGCTGGGTCTGACCGCTAGGTGGATTAATTTAGGTTTTTTTTATAAGAACTACGAAAATTACTGAAACAATGCAACCAAAAAAAAGTTATAGAGTGTATATTTTTTTCGAAAAGGCAAAAGTATTATCTACAACTTTATCGAAGACGTCATACCGATCAAACAAACCGTTATGGCCCTAAAAATATTTGTAATCATAAATACCTTCCCAAAATAGCATTTTCAGTAGCTTCTCAAAATGAGTCGTGCTCCAAAAAATTACACCAATAGCATAAAATGACATTTTTTGCCTATAGAAACGTCTATGTAAAGTTTCATCCAAATTAAAAATGACAATTTAAATGAAATATTAAAACTGGGACATTTTTTGTGGAACTGCTCAGTATTAAAAAAACTATCGCTTTGTTAGTATCACACATGCTAGTGTTGTACTCATTATTCTCACTAAACTTAAAAAAACAGTAGTGGCGTACTAGTTGTAGCATCAATCGATTATGATATATGGACATATATGGACATAACATGTGCATCCACTTGGTCTCAGTAAACAGGTTACTACGTTGATCGCGCGATGTACGATTAATATTTTGAAACTCAGCTTGGGGAATAGCTTCAATTGATGGGTTAACACTGATGCTCACCAAATTTCCAAATTTTCTTGCATCTTATAGCATTTTTTCTCAGCTTTCCAATGCTGGTCTCAGATCGTAAATTGGTATTTGCGAACACGGTCAAAATTGCATTTTTCTGATATAATCCAAGATGGCGGCCTAAATTCTGATCACTTCAAATGAAAGCCCTATCATTCCTCTTTACAGAAAAGTGCTACTTGTAGTACTTTACATTACGAATTCTAGAGATATAGCTCAAATAATACATCGAGAATTGCTAAAATTTCAACTTTTCTGAAAACTGTTTCGCCCCTTGGTGACCAAGGGGTCAACAAATTCGATCAAACAAAAATAGCATTATCATTTTTTTCTATTTCTAATAACTCTGTGCATTTATATCAAATTCGCAAGACCTTGTGCACCTAGTGGCCTAGTTTCAGCGAGAATTGCTCTAGTTAAGATTTTTCATCATGTGTAACAGACGGAAAACCGCAAATTTCAGCATTCGCAAGACAAGAAAAATTCAACATTACCTCAAGAATGTGTTGGTGGCCGGTTGTAATATATACTTGTTTTAATGCTGGATGCCAGCAGATAACAGAAATGCAGCACTTATGCTATTGCGTCTTAAAACAAAACGGTTATAGTTCGACATCACAGCACAATTTCCACCTTCATACTTATGTCTACCGTCGGCAGTATCAAACACGCAACAATCTGCTTCCATGCGACTTTAGCCACACCTATTTTTTCAGTTATCCCATTCCACAACGTGCGAAAAATCTATGTCAGAGCGAATATCGCGCGCTATCTGGACCATGAAGCATTTATGCGATAGTTGAATGAAATTTGCAACTGCAGCAACCAGCCTTTTTCAAGGCTACTAAATATATTTGGAAGAGCATAATGAATGGTTATTACTAAACTGCAACTTTGATTGCAGTTTGATGCTGCTGCAATTGCGCAGCGGTGTGATGTATTTTACGATTCATTGATACTGTGCATCACAAGCGGTATATGCGAAACAAATCCGATCCCAAACAGAAAAGTTCAGCAAGTTCTGCTCATGGTGCTGAGTCCGTTTTAGAAAATTCATAACACTTAATTAACAAGGATGTAACGTCTTGAAAAAGACGGTTATTGCTTGACATCACAGCAGAATTTCCACCTTCATACTAATGTCTACCGTCGGCAGTATCAAACACGCAACCATCTGCTTCCATGCGACACGGGGAAGGAAACATTTTTTCCTTCCAAGCCGCGCAACACGACACCATACATGTTATTTTGTTGCCTTCATGAGAGTGCTATCGGTCCGGCTCGACAGAATGTCCACAAGAAATCATTTTTGTACATCCGTGCTACGAAACTGAGGAAAAACTTTAAAACTTAAAATAAAGGTGGAGCTTATCAAACGATCGCTCTGAGCCAGAATGAATGAGATGTATTTTTTTTCGAACGTTGTAGAATAATATAACTGGAAATAATTTAGTCACACCTATTTTTCCAGTTATCCCATTCCATTCCATTAAAGCAAAAATAATATACGAAACATATACGGAAAAATATATCGCTTCACACCATTAAAATGATTTACCCTAATCGAGTGTATTTCCAAGGCTATTGCAAAAAATTATAGACATAAGACAGGCTGTCGTAATTCTACGTTAACCTTGCGGTCGTTTCTCATAAACGACCACTTCCACTTTTTTTGCTGCTGTTGTAATGCAGCTGAGTTGAGACAGTACCGCAAAATGCAGCATGTTTGCAAGTGTGTACAAGAATATTTCGCACCAGAGGAATTCTTTGGCATCATGAGGCAAAGAACGCGACAATATATTTCTACTGTAAAATCCGCGAAAAGCCAATAGTATGAGAATTTTGAACAAATTTCAAAGCAAAACGGATATGCGCTACAGGTGTAAGATAAATAGTTGCAAAAAGGTGGAAAAATACGTTGACAAAATCGTATCTCTTCTGCACACAAGCTGCAGCTGGATGAATATGAAAATTGCTAAAGATCAAGATCAACTCCTCACACAACTAAGCTACCTTCCCGTGAACGAATGAGCACTAACAAAGTAATATTACAACCGGATACACCAGATTTGAAACTATTCACCATCGCTGATAATATAGACAACAATATAAGTGTTCTTAATAGTTTGAAATAGTTTATTTGACACGGCATGATACTTTTTCTGTTTTACTGAGCCAAATACAATTCGTATTAATTCTACGTTAGCAGGAAAAAGAGAAACTTCAAAATCTTTTTGCTTTTCAACTGGTAGAGCAATAATATTTTGTTTGTAGTTGGCTTAAAATATTTGAATAACCATAGATTAAGGCTTTTTGTATCCGTGTCGTCAGCATAGTATATCTGTATCCGTAATTTGACAAAAAGACAAAAGAAATTCAAATTTTAATGTCAGCATATTTAAGAAAGCAGTATAGCTGTGTCATGTACTGCAGGTCACCGCTTCCCAGAATGTCTCTAACGGGTACGTTTGGTTGTTTTCCTCGGGCCCGAAGGTAATCTATCAGCTCGGACCTAACACCACAGAATTCAGTACACGACCAAACAACATGCTCGATGTCATGGTAGCCATCGCCACAAACACAGTGATTACTTTCAACAAGCCCTATACGAAAGAGATGCGTGTTTAACGAGTAGTGATTGGACATAAGTCTTGACATCACGCGAATGAAGTCTCGACCTACAACCAACCCCTTGAACCATGCTTTCGTCGATACCTTAGAAAAAATGGTATGTAGCCACCGTCCCAGTTCATTTGAATTCCATAATGATTGCCAACTGTTGAGTGTTCTCTGACGCAAAATGCTATAAAATTTATCATAAGCAATCGGTCTTACTAAATATCGCCATCAATAGCACCCACCTTAGCTAAAGCGTCAGCCTTTTCATTGCCCGGAATGGAACAATGAGAAGGGACCCACGCTAAGGTAACTCGGTAATTTTTATCTGTTAAAGCATTTAAAAACCGCCGTATTTTCCCCAGGAAATACGGAGTGTGCTTACAGTCTTCATCGATCGCAGAGCCTCAATGGCACTGAGACTGTCTGTGAAAATGAAGTATGGGTAGGGTTTCGATGATCCCAAGGGAGTACTGAATAGCAGCTAGTTCTGCGACGTACACGGAAGCAGAAGCATCGAGTTTGTGGGAGGCGGTAAAATTTTCATGATAAACACCAAAGCCAGTGGACTCATCTAGATTTGATCCGTCAGTGTAAAACTTTTTATTATAACTAACATGTTTAAACTTATTGGAAAAATCTTAGGGATCTATTGTTGTCGCAATTGATCCGGGATAATGTCTTTTTTCATGGTGGTGTCGAAGAATATAGCATTATCAGAAGTACCTAAAAGTGCGACATTGTAGGAAACGTATGAAGAAGGGTTAATATCTTGAGTCATATAGTCAAAATATAAAGTTATAAATCTGGATTGAGATTGAAGGTCGACCAACCTCTCGAAATTTTCAATTACTAATGGGTTCATAGCTGTGCATCGAATTAGCAACCGGCAAGAGAGATTCCAAAAGCGATGTTTCAACGGAAGAATACCCGCTTACACTTCAAGACTCATCGTATGGGTTGACTGCATGCAACCTAGGGCAATACGCAAACAACGATATTGTATTCGCTCCAGTTTGATCAAATAAGTGTTTGCTGCGGAGTGTAAGCAGAAACACCCGTACTCAATTACAGACAATATCGTTGTTTGGTTTTGGAAAAGCCTCAGAAGGTCTCCTGGGTGGGCTCTAAGTTCCAAGTTCCGGTAATCGTAGGAAGAGTAATCGTAAAGAGTGAATATCCATTTATTGGATTGAAGCGTTCATGTAAATCAATTTCACAAATAATAAGATTGAATGAGAAAGGCTGGGTCTGACCGCTAGGTGGATTAATTTAGGTTTTTTTTATAAGAACTACGAAAATTACTGAAACAATGCAACCAAAAAAAGTTATAGTGTATATTTTTTTCGAAAAGGCAAAAGTATTATCTACAACTTTATCGAAGACGTCATACCGATCAAACAAACCGTTATGGCCCTAAAAATATTTGTAATCATAAATACCTTCCCAAAATAGCATTTTCAGTAGCTTCTCAAAATGAGTCGTGCTCCAAAAAATTACACCAATAGCATAAAATGACATTTTTTGCCTATAGAAACGTCTATGTAAAGTTTCAGCCAAATTAAAAATGACAATTTAAATGAAATATTAAAACTGGGACATTTTTTTGTGGAACTGCTCAGTATTAAAAAAACTATCGCTTTGTTAGTATCACACATGCTAGTGTTGTACTCATTATTCTCACTAAACTTAAAAAAACAGTAGTGGCGTACTAGTTGTAGCATCAATCGATTATGATATATGGACATATATGGACATAACATGTGCATCCACTTGGTCTCAGTAAACAGGTTACTACGTTGATCGCGCGATGTACGATTAATATTTTGAAACTCAGCTTGGGGAATAGCTTCAATTGATGGGTTAACACTGATGCTCACCAAATTTCCAAATTTTCTTGCATCTTATAGCATTTTTTCTCAGCTTTCCAATGCTGGTCTCAGATCGTAAATTGGTATTTGCGAACACGGTCAAAATTGCATTTTTCTGATATAATCCAAGATGGCGGCCTAAATTCTGATCACTTCAAATGAAAGCCCTATCATTCCTCTTTACAGAAAAGTGCTACTTGTAGTACTTTACATTACGAATTCTAGAGATATAGCTCAAATAATACATCGAGAATTGCTAAAATTTCAACTTTTCTGAAAACTGTTTCGCCCCTTGGTGACCAAGGGGTCAACAAATTCGATCAAACAAAAATAGCATTATCATTTTTTTCTATTTCTAATAACTCTGTGCATTTATATCAAATTCGAAAGACCTTGTGCACCTAGTGGCCTAGTTTCAGCGAGAATTGCTCTAGTTAAGATTTTTCATCATGTGTAACAGACGGAAAACCGCAAATTTCAGCATTCGCAAGACAAGAAAAATTCAACATTACCTCAAGAATGTGTTGGTGGCCGGTTGTAATATATACTTGTTTTAATGCTGGATGCCAGCAGATAACAGAAATGCAGCACTTACGCTATTGCGTCTTAAAACAAAACGGTTATAGTTCGACATCACAGCACAATTTCCACCTTCATACTTATGTCTACCGTCGGCAGTATCAAACACGCAACAATCTGCTTCCATGCGACTTTAGCCACACCTATTTTTTCAGTTATCCCATTCCACAACGTGCGAAAAATCTATGTCAGAGCGAATATCGCGCGCTATCTGGACCATGAAGCATTTATGCGATAGTTGAATGAAATTTGCAACTGCAGCAACCAGCCTTTTTCAAGGCTACTAAATATATTTGGAAGAGCATAATGAATGGTTATTACTAAACTGCAACTTTGATTGCAGTTTGATGCTGCTGCAATTGCGCAGCGGTGTGATGTATTTTACGATTCATTGATACTGTGCATCACAAGCGGTATATGCGAAACAAATCCGATCCCAAAAAGAAAAGTTCAGCGAGTTCTGCTCATGGTGCTGAGTCCGTTTTAGAAAATTCATAACACTTAATTAACAAGGATGTAACGTCTTGAAAAAGACGGTTATTGCTTGACATCACAGCAGAATTTCCACCTTCATACTAATGTCTACCGTCGGCAGTATCAAACACGCAACCATCTGCTTCCATGCGACACGGGGAAGGAAACATTTTTTCCTTCCAAGCCGCGCAACACGACACCATACATGTTATTTTGTTGCCTTCATGAGAGTGCTATCGGTCCGGCTCGACAGAATGTCCACAAGAAATCATTTTTGTACATCCGTGCTACGAAACTGAGGAAAAACTTTAAAACTTAAAATAAAGGTGGAGCTTATCAAACGATCGCTCTGAGCCAGAATGAATGAGATGTATTTTTTTTCGAACGTTGTAGAATAATATAACTGGAAATAATTTAGTCACACCTATTTTTCCAGTTATCCCATTCCATTCCATTAAAGCAAAAATAATATACGAAACATATACGGAAAAATATATCGCTTCACACCATTAAAATGATTTACCCTAATCGAGTGTATTTCCAAGGCTATTGCAAAAAATTATAGACATAAGACAGGCTGTTGTAATTCTACGTTAACCTTGCGGTCGTTTCTCATAAACGACCACTTCCACTTTTTTTGCTGCTGTTGTAATGCAGCTGAGTTGAGACAGTACCGCAAAATGCAGCATGTTTGCAAGTGTGTACAAGAATATTTCGCACCAGAGGAATTCTTTGGCATCATGAGGCAAAGAACGCGACAATATATTTCTACTGTAAAATCCGCGAAAAGCCAATAGTATGAGAATTTTGAACAAATTTCAAAGCAAAACGGATATGCGCTACAGGTGTAAGATA
>NW_026599232.1:0-51330 GCF_029784165.1 Wyeomyia smithii
AACTAATACCAATATCAATTTGGATCTGTTCCTGGAAATCGTCAACTTCTGCTTGGATTCAAGTTACTTTATGTTCAGAGATCAATATTACTCTCAAATAGCGGGTGCAGCCATGGGAAATCCTCTCTCACCGATACTCTCCGATCTCATTATGGAACCACTCATTGACTCCGTTTTACGCAACATTTGTTTCCCTGTTCACACAATACGCAAATATGTCGATGATCTGTTTCTTATAATTCCCAAAGATAAGAAAAACGAAATACTGACAGCTTTTAATTCATATCATAGCAACATTCAATTCACCATAGAAGAGGAACAGAACGGACGACTAGCATATCTGGATATGACACTCATACGACAAGCTGATAACTCAATACGCACTGAATATTATACGAAAACTATTGCCTCCGGACGACTATTGAACTACCGATCCATCCACCCACTGTCGCTAAAAATTAATATAGCTTCCAATTTCATATCACGAGTAAACGATCTATCCACCAACTTAACTGATACCCAGAAGAGAAACATTATAGTTCAACAGCTTAAATTAAATGACTATCCTCTCAATTTAATCAATCGATGCTGGAATCGAATGAAAACCGCTAAGAACATCCAAACCACCCACAATACACCCGCAGCAGAAAGAATATATCGGTCGATACCGTATATACCGATGTTAACGCCTCATATAGTTAGGATATTGAAACAGCAGTACCCAGAAGTTTGTGTATCAACGCGATGTACACACACCGTGAGCAAATTTTTCACCCAGATCAAAGACCCCGTTCCCGCATTACTTAAACATAATGTCATATATAAAATACCCTGCAGCAACTGTGACAAAAGTTACATTGGCATGACCAGCAATCTGCTTAAGAGAAGACTCTCCAACCACCAGAGCAACATAAACAAACTCGATCAGCTGTTGAACTCAGGACTTTCATACACCGACCCCGCAATACGTTCTCTCAGAGAGAAAACAGCACTCATCTCCCATTGTATCGACGAGCGTCATCGGTTTAACCTTACCGAAACCAAAATATTGGACTTCACACACAGGAAATCATCTCTGAGCTTGCTCGAGATGGTATGGATCTACAACGACACATCCACAGTCAACAAACGCACCGACGTAGACGGACTAAATGCTACATTCGCTGGCATCTTGCATGCAATAGACAAACACAGAAACAAACAGCAACAGATAGTAAACAGCATAAACTAGATTACAGTAATACCCACAAGAGTAGTGACAACACGCCGAAGCAGTAAAGTATAGTGAACTTTAAAAACCATACAAAAAAGTTTATTTTTCAAAAGCACATAGAACAATCAAACACCTTTGATGTACATAACAGGACGCTTACACGTAGAAATATTACAGTTAATGACGATAGACAGGAACCTAGTAAGTACACGCAACGCCTATACACTCCTCACACTAAATTGTTAAAATGTTTTATACAGTAATTCCCGGAAGAAGGCTAAATACACTCAGCCGAAACGTAGGACAGTAGACAAACTTCTGTTTTGATCTTTTAAGAGAAGACTGCAAGCCGAAACACCATAGATTTGAAATCGTTACAGTCGAAATAGACCTCGAATATCAACAAAATGGCTAATCACGTGCGACCTAACTTTTTTCAACGAATAGACCAACACTTCGGTAAAAATGCCACCATACAACTTAAAAATTATGCCACTAACACAAAAAAATTGGCACACATGAACACACGGAAAGAATTTCTGGTAAAATGCAGGAAAAACGGCATTTTCCCCACCCATATCACTAATACATTTCGTTGCGTTTACGAGTTACTAGAAGAACGAAGTCCGTACACCAACAAACTGAATAATCATATAAAACGATTCAAACAATCAGTCCTCAACATCGAGATAAAACACACTTTCTACAAAATAAATAAGCTCAATAGACAACTCCAACAGTTAAAACAACAAATCACCAATTCCACCGATACTGAAACCCACACTACGTTTATATTTTCCCAAGAACTGGCATACAATCGAATCTACAACCAGAAACAAAAACAAACCCGGAAAAAACTCCACAATCTGATGGTTACATCATCTAGAGTCCATTCGACGATTCCAACACTAAATGAAAAAGCAATTCTTAACGCAACCGACACAGAAATCCCAGAAGAAGTAACGACGTTACTAAGTCTAAGTCCAAAGTTTTCACTATATCCTCATAATTTCCCGCACAACCAACTGTACCACCTTCTTGCCGAAACCGAATCAATTTTAAAAACCAACTTCAAGCACCAAATTCAGGACACAACCCGATGTATGATTACCAATTGCATACACAATTTCATCCACAAATACGATAACTGTCCGAGAGACCCAGAATCCAAGTTTATAAGAATCGCACAAACCAAAACCAGAAATTTCCTGAAACTAAACCCAAATATCTGCATTCTACCGGCCGACAAAGGCAACCGCACTGTTGTGATGTTAACCGAAGAATATAACCGTAAAATGAAACTCTTGCTCAACGACACAAATACGTACAAAACTGTCAAATCCGATCCCACGAACAAATTCCAAACCGACAACAACAACATCATAGGACGATTGCTCGAGCTCAAACTTATAGACAAACAAACTGCCTACAATCTGAAAACCTATACCGCCACTTGCCCCCGAATATATGGACAACCTAAAGCACACAAACAAAATCTGCCTCTCCGTCCCGTGGTCCCTGGAATGACTAGTCCGAGCTACAATCTTTCTAAATATGTCTGCAAAATATATCAAATGTCCATCCAGACCAAATACAACGTACGTGATTCCCGCAGCTTCTGCCAATACGTGAATAACATTACCATTCCACCGCAATGCGAAATGATATCACTGGACGTCATATCGCTGTTCACCAACATTCCCAAGGAATTAATTATCCGTGATACCATAAACAGTTGGGGATCGCTGAGAACTAATACCAATATCAATTTGGATCTGTTCCTGGAAATCGTCAACTTCTGCTTGGATTCAAGTTACTTTATGTTCAGAGATCAATATTACTCTCAAATAGCGGGTGCAGCCATGGGAAATCCTCTCTCACCGATACTCTCCGATCTCATTATGGAACCACTCATTGACTCCGTTTTACGCAACATTTGTTTCCCTGTTCACACAATACGCAAATATGTCGATGATCTGTTTCTTATAATTCCCAAAGATAAGAAAAACGAAATACTGACAGCTTTTAATTCATATCATAGCAACATTCAATTCACCATAGAAGAGGAACAGAACGGACGACTAGCATATCTGGATATGACACTCATACGACAAGCTGATAACTCAATACGCACTGAATATTATACGAAAACTATTGCCTCCGGACGACTATTGAACTACCGATCCATCCACCCACTGTCGCTAAAAATTAATATAGCTTCCAATTTCATATCACGAGTAAACGATCTATCCACCAACTTAACTGATACCCAGAAGAGAAACATTATAGTTCAACAGCTTAAATTAAATGACTATCCTCTCAATTTAATCAATCGATGCTGGAATCGAATGAAAACCGCTAAGAACATCCAAACCACCCACAATACACCCGCAGCAGAAAGAATATATCGGTCGATACCGTATATACCGATGTTAACGCCTCATATAGTTAGGATATTGAAACAGCAGTACCCAGAAGTTTGTGTATCAACGCGATGTACACACACCGTGAGCAAATTTTTCACCCAGATCAAAGACCCCGTTCCCGCATTACTTAAACATAATGTCATATATAAAATACCCTGCAGCAACTGTGACAAAAGTTACATTGGCATGACCAGCAATCTGCTTAAGAGAAGACTCTCCAACCACCAGAGCAACATAAACAAACTCGATCAGCTGTTGAACTCAGGACTTTCATACACCGACCCCGCAATACGTTCTCTCAGAGAGAAAACAGCACTCATCTCCCATTGTATCGACGAGCGTCATCGGTTTAACCTTACCGAAACCAAAATATTGGACTTCACACACAGGAAATCATCTCTGAGCTTGCTCGAGATGGTATGGATCTACAACGACACATCCACAGTCAACAAACGCACCGACGTAGACGGACTAAATGCTACATTCGCTGGCATCTTGCATGCAATAGACAAACACAGAAACAAACAGCAACAGATAGTAAACAGCATAAACTAGATTACAGTAATACCCACAAGAGTAGTGACAACACGCCGAAGCAGTAAAGTATAGTGAACTTTAAAAACCATACAAAAAAGTTTATTTTTCAAAAGCACATAGAACAATCAAACACCTTTGATGTACATAACAGGACGCTTACACGTAGAAATATTACAGTTAATGACGATAGACAGGAACCTAGTAAGTACACGCAACGCCTATACACTCCTCACACTAAATTGTTAAAATGTTTTATACAGTAATTCCCGGAAGAAGGCTAAATACACTCAGCCGAAACGTAGGACAGTAGACAAACTTCTGTTTTGATCTTTTAAGAGAAGACTGCAAGCCGAAACACCATAGATTTGAAATCGTTACAGTCGAAATAGACCTCGAATATCAACAAAATGGCTAATAATGTGCGACCTAACTTTTTTCAACGAATTGACCAACACTTCGGTAAAAATGCCACCATACAACTTAAAAATTATGCCACTGACACAAAAAAATTGGCACACATGAACACACGGAAAGAATTTCTGGTAAAATGCAGGAAAAACGGCATTTTCCCCACCCATATCACTAATACATTTCGTTGCGTTTACGAGTTACTAGAAGAACGAAGTCCGTACACCAACAAACTGAATAATCATATAAAACGATTCAAACAATCAGTCCTCAACATCGAGATAAAACACACTTTCTACAAAATAAATAAGCTCAATAGACAACTCCAACAGTTAAAACAACAAATCACCAATTCCACCGATACTGAAACCCACACTACGTTTATATTTTCCCAAGAACTGGCATACAATCGAATCTACAACCAGAAACAAAAACAAACCCGGAAAAAACTCCACAATCTGATGGTTACATCATCTAGAGTCCATTCGACGATTCCAACACTAAATGAAAAAGCAATTCTTAACGCAACCGACACAGAAATCCCAGAAGAAGTAACGACGTTACTAAGTCTAAGTCCAAAGTTTTCACTATATCCTCATAATTTCCCGCACAACCAACTGTACCACCTTCTTGCCGAAACCGAATCAATTTTAAAAACCAACTTCAAGCACCAAATTCAGGACACAACCCGATGTATGATTACCAATTGCATACACAATTTCATCCACAAATACGATAACTGTCCGAGAGACCCAGAATCCAAGTTTATAAGAATCGCACAAACCAAAACCAGAAATTTCCTGAAACTAAACCCAAATATCTGCATTCTACCGGCCGACAAAGGCAACCGCACTGTTGTGATGTTAACCGAAGAATATAACCGTAAAATGAAACTCTTGCTCAACGACACAAATACGTACAAAACTGTCAAATCCGATCCCACGAACAAATTCCAAACCGACAACAACAACATCATAGGACGATTGCTCGAGCTCAAACTTATAGACAAACAAACTGCCTACAATCTGAAAACCTATACCGCCACTTGCCCCCGAATATATGGACAACCTAAAGCACACAAACAAAATCTGCCTCTCCGTCCCGTGGTCCCTGGAATGACTAGTCCGAGCTACAATCTTTCTAAATATGTCTGCAAAATATATCAAATGTCCATCCAGACCAAATACAACGTACGTGATTCCCGCAGCTTCTGCCAATACGTGAATAACATTACCATTCCACCGCAATGCGAAATGATATCACTGGACGTCATATCGCTGTTCACCAACATTCCCAAGGAATTAATTATCCGTGATACCATAAACAGTTGGGGATCGCTGAGAACTAATACCAATATCAATTTGGATCTGTTCCTGGAAATCGTCAACTTCTGCTTGGATTCAAGTTACTTTATGTTCAGAGATCAATATTACTCTCAAATAGCGGGTGCAGCCATGGGAAATCCTCTCTCACCGATACTCTCCGATCTCATTATGGAACCACTCATTGACTCCGTTTTACGCAACATTTGTTTCCCTGTTCACACAATACGCAAATATGTCGATGATCTGTTTCTTATAATTCCCAAAGATAAGAAAAACGAAATACTGACAGCTTTTAATTCATATCATAGCAACATTCAATTCACCATAGAAGAGGAACAGAACGGACGACTAGCATATCTGGATATGACACTCATACGACAAGCTGATAACTCAATACGCACTGAATATTATACGAAAACTATTGCCTCCGGACGACTATTGAACTACCGATCCATCCACCCACTGTCGCTAAAAATTAATATAGCTTCCAATTTCATATCACGAGTAAACGATCTATCCACCAACTTAACTGATACCCAGAAGAGAAACATTATAGTTCAACAGCTTAAATTAAATGACTATCCTCTCAATTTAATCAATCGATGCTGGAATCGAATGAAAACCGCTAAGAACATCCAAACCACCCACAATACACCCGCAGCAGAAAGAATATATCGGTCGATACCGTATATACCGATGTTAACGCCTCATATAGTTAGGATATTGAAACAGCAGTACCCAGAAGTTTGTGTATCAACGCGATGTACACACACCGTGAGCAAATTTTTCACCCAGATCAAAGACCCCGTTCCCGCATTACTTAAACATAATGTCATATATAAAATACCCTGCAGCAACTGTGACAAAAGTTACATTGGCATGACCAGCAATCTGCTTAAGAGAAGACTCTCCAACCACCAGAGCAACATAAACAAACTCGATCAGCTGTTGAACTCAGGACTTTCATACACCGACCCCGCAATACGTTCTCTCAGAGAGAAAACAGCACTCATCTCCCATTGTATCGACGAGCGTCATCGGTTTAACCTTACCGAAACCAAAATATTGGACTTCACACACAGGAAATCATCTCTGAGCTTGCTCGAGATGGTATGGATCTACAACGACACATCCACAGTCAACAAACGCACCGACGTAGACGGACTAAATGCTACATTCGCTGGCATCTTGCATGCAATAGACAAACACAGAAACAAACAGCAACAGATAGTAAACAGCATAAACTAGATTACAGTAATACCCACAAGAGTAGTGACAACACGCCGAAGCAGTAAAGTATAGTGAACTTTAAAAACCATACAAAAAAGTTTATTTTTCAAAAGCACATAGAACAATCAAACACCTTTGATGTACATAACAGGACGCTTACACGTAGAAATATTACAGTTAATGACGATAGACAGGAACCTAGTAAGTACACGCAACGCCTATACACTCCTCACACTAAATTGTTAAAATGTTTTATACAGTAATTCCCGGAAGAAGGCTAAATACACTCAGCCGAAACGTAGGACAGTAGACAAACTTCTGTTTTGATCTTTTAAGAGAAGACTGCAAGCCGAAACACCATAGATTTGAAATCGTTACAGTCGAAATAGACCTCGAATATCAACAAAATGGCTAATCACGTGCGACCTAACTTTTTTCAACGAATAGACCAACACTTCGGTAAAAATGCCACCATACAACTTAAAAATTATGCCACTGACACAAAAAAATTGGCACACATGAACACACGGAAAGAATTTCTGGTAAAATGCAGGAAAAACGGCATTTTCCCCACCCATATCACTAATACATTTCGTTGCGTTTACGAGTTACTAGAAGAACGAAGTCCGTACACCAACAAACTGAATAATCATATAAAACGATTCAAACAATCAGTCCTCAACATCGAGATAAAACACACTTTCTACAAAATAAATAAGCTCAATAGACAACTCCAACAGTTAAAACAACAAATCACCAATTCCACCGATACTGAAACCCACACTACGTTTATATTTTCCCAAGAACTGGCATACAATCGAATCTACAACCAGAAACAAAAACAAACCCGGAAAAAACTCCACAATCTGATGGTTACATCATCTAGAGTCCATTCGACGATTCCAACACTAAATGAAAAAGCAATTCTTAACGCAACCGACACAGAAATCCCAGAAGAAGTAACGACGTTACTAAGTCTAAGTCCAAAGTTTTCACTATATCCTCATAATTTCCCGCACAACCAACTGTACCACCTTCTTGCCGAAACCGAATCAATTTTAAAAACCAACTTCAAGCACCAAATTCAGGACACAACCCGATGTATGATTACCAATTGCATACACAATTTCATCCACAAATACGATAACTGTCCGAGAGACCCAGAATCCAAGTTTATAAGAATCGCACAAACCAAAACCAGAAATTTCCTGAAACTAAACCCAAATATCTGCATTCTACCGGCCGACAAAGGCAACCGCACTGTTGTGATGTTAACCGAAGAATATAACCGTAAAATGAAACTCTTGCTCAACGACACAAATACGTACAAAACTGTCAAATCCGATCCCACGAACAAATTCCAAACCGACAACAACAACATCATAGGACGATTGCTCGAGCTCAAACTTATAGACAAACAAACTGCCTACAATCTGAAAACCTATACCGCCACTTGCCCCCGAATATATGGACAACCTAAAGCACACAAACAAAATCTGCCTCTCCGTCCCGTGGTCCCTGGAATGACTAGTCCGAGCTACAATCTTTCTAAATATGTCTGCAAAATATATCAAATGTCCATCCAGACCAAATACAACGTACGTGATTCCCGCAGCTTCTGCCAATACGTGAATAACATTACCATTCCACCGCAATGCGAAATGATATCACTGGACGTCATATCGCTGTTCACCAACATTCCCAAGGAATTAATTATCCGTGATACCATAAACAGTTGGGGATCGCTGAGAACTAATACCAATATCAATTTGGATCTGTTCCTGGAAATCGTCAACTTCTGCTTGGATTCAAGTTACTTTATGTTCAGAGATCAATATTACTCTCAAATAGCGGGTGCAGCCATGGGAAATCCTCTCTCACCGATACTCTCCGATCTCATTATGGAACCACTCATTGACTCCGTTTTACGCAACATTTGTTTCCCTGTTCACACAATACGCAAATATGTCGATGATCTGTTTCTTATAATTCCCAAAGATAAGAAAAACGAAATACTGACAGCTTTTAATTCATATCATAGCAACATTCAATTCACCATAGAAGAGGAACAGAACGGACGACTAGCATATCTGGATATGACACTCATACGACAAGCTGATAACTCAATACGCACTGAATATTATACGAAAACTATTGCCTCCGGACGACTATTGAACTACCGATCCATCCACCCACTGTCGCTAAAAATTAATATAGCTTCCAATTTCATATCACGAGTAAACGATCTATCCACCAACTTAACTGATACCCAGAAGAGAAACATTATAGTTCAACAGCTTAAATTAAATGACTATCCTCTCAATTTAATCAATCGATGCTGGAATCGAATGAAAACCGCTAAGAACATCCAAACCACCCACAATACACCCGCAGCAGAAAGAATATATCGGTCGATACCGTATATACCGATGTTAACGCCTCATATAGTTAGGATATTGAAACAGCAGTACCCAGAAGTTTGTGTATCAACGCGATGTACACACACCGTGAGCAAATTTTTCACCCAGATCAAAGACCCCGTTCCCGCATTACTTAAACATAATGTCATATATAAAATACCCTGCAGCAACTGTGACAAAAGTTACATTGGCATGACCAGCAATCTGCTTAAGAGAAGACTCTCCAACCACCAGAGCAACATAAACAAACTCGATCAGCTGTTGAACTCAGGACTTTCATACACCGACCCCGCAATACGTTCTCTCAGAGAGAAAACAGCACTCATCTCCCATTGTATCGACGAGCGTCATCGGTTTAACCTTACCGAAACCAAAATATTGGACTTCACACACAGGAAATCATCTCTGAGCTTGCTCGAGATGGTATGGATCTACAACGACACATCCACAGTCAACAAACGCACCGACGTAGACGGACTAAATGCTACATTCGCTGGCATCTTGCATGCAATAGACAAACACAGAAACAAACAGCAACAGATAGTAAACAGCATAAACTAGATTACAGTAATACCCACAAGAGTAGTGACAACACGCCGAAGCAGTAAAGTATAGTGAACTTTAAAAACCATACAAAAAAGTTTATTTTTCAAAAGCACATAGAACAATCAAACACCTTTGATGTACATAACAGGACGCTTACACGTAGAAATATTACAGTTAATGACGATAGACAGGAACCTAGTAAGTACACGCAACGCCTATACACTCCTCACACTAAATTGTTAAAATGTTTTATACAGTAATTCCCGGAAGAAGGCTAAATACACTCAGCCGAAACGTAGGACAGTAGACAAACTTCTGTTTTGATCTTTTAAGAGAAGACTGCAAGCCGAAACACCATAGATTTGAAATCGTTACAGTCGAAATAGACCTCGAATATCAACAAAATGGCTAATCACGTGCGACCTAACTTTTTTCAACGAATAGACCAACACTTCGGTAAAAATGCCACCATACAACTTAAAAATTATGCCACTGACACAAAAAAATTGGCACACATGAACACACGGAAAGAATTTCTGGTAAAATGCAGGAAAAACGGCATTTTCCCCACCCATATCACTAATACATTTCGTTGCGTTTACGAGTTACTAGAAGAACGAAGTCCGTACACCAACAAACTGAATAATCATATAAAACGATTCAAACAATCAGTCCTCAACATCGAGATAAAACACACTTTCTACAAAATAAATAAGCTCAATAGACAACTCCAACAGTTAAAACAACAAATCACCAATTCCACCGATACTGAAACCCACACTACGTTTATATTTTCCCAAGAACTGGCATACAATCGAATCTACAACCAGAAACAAAAACAAACCCGGAAAAAACTCCACAATCTGATGGTTACATCATCTAGAGTCCATTCGACGATTCCAACACTAAATGAAAAAACAATTCTTAACGCAACCGACACAGAAATCCCAGAAGAAGTAACGACGTTACTAAGTCTAAGTCCAAAGTTTTCACTATATCCTCATAATTTCCCGCACAACCAACTGTACCACCTTCTTGCCGAAACCGAATCAATTTTAAAAACCAACTTCAAGCACCAAATTCAGGACACAACCCGATGTATGATTACCAATTGCATACACAATTTCATCCACAAATACGATAACTGTCCGAGAGACCCAGAATCCAAGTTTATAAGAATCGCACAAACCAAAACCAGAAATTTCCTGAAACTAAACCCAAATATCTGCATTCTACCGGCCGACAAAGGCAACCGCACTGTTGTGATGTTAACCGAAGAATATAACCGTAAAATGAAACTCTTGCTCAACGACACAAATACGTACAAAACTGTCAAATCCGATCCCACGAACAAATTCCAAACCGACAACAACAACATCATAGGACGATTGCTCGAGCTCAAACTTATAGACAAACAAACTGCCTACAATCTGAAAACCTATACCGCCACTTGCCCCCGAATATATGGACAACCTAAAGCACACAAACAAAATCTGCCTCTCCGTCCCGTGGTCCCTGGAATGACTAGTCCGAGCTACAATCTTTCTAAATATGTCTGCAAAATATATCAAATGTCCATCCAGACCAAATACAACGTACGTGATTCCCGCAGCTTCTGCCAATACGTGAATAACATTACCATTCCACCGCAATGCGAAATGATATCACTGGACGTCATATCGCTGTTCACCAACATTCCCAAGGAATTAATTATCCGTGATACCATAAACAGTTGGGGATCGCTGAGAACTAATACCAATATCAATTTGGATCTGTTCCTGGAAATCGTCAACTTCTGCTTGGATTCAAGTTACTTTATGTTCAGAGATCAATATTACTCTCAAATAGCGGGTGCAGCCATGGGAAATCCTCTCTCACCGATACTCTCCGATCTCATTATGGAACCACTCATTGACTCCGTTTTACGCAACATTTGTTTCCCTGTTCACACAATACGCAAATATGTCGATGATCTGTTTCTTATAATTCCCAAAGATAAGAAAAACGAAATACTGACAGCTTTTAATTCATATCATAGCAACATTCAATTCACCATAGAAGAGGAACAGAACGGACGACTAGCATATCTGGATATGACACTCATACGACAAGCTGATAACTCAATACGCACTGAATATTATACGAAAACTATTGCCTCCGGACGACTATTGAACTACCGATCCATCCACCCACTGTCGCTAAAAATTAATATAGCTTCCAATTTCATATCACGAGTAAACGATCTATCCACCAACTTAACTGATACCCAGAAGAGAAACATTATAGTTCAACAGCTTAAATTAAATGACTATCCTCTCAATTTAATCAATCGATGCTGGAATCGAATGAAAACCGCTAAGAACATCCAAACCACCCACAATACACCCGCAGCAGAAAGAATATATCGGTCGATACCGTATATACCGATGTTAACGCCTCATATAGTTAGGATATTGAAACAGCAGTACCCAGAAGTTTGTGTATCAACGCGATGTACACACGCCGTGAGCAAATTTTTCACCCAGATCAAAGACCCCGTTCCCGCATTACTTAAACATAATGTCATATATAAAATACCCTGCAGCAACTGTGACAGAAGTTACATTGGCATGACCAGCAATCTGCTTAAGAGAAGACTCTCCAACCACCAGAGCAACATAAACAAACTCGATCAGCTGTTGAACTCAGGACTTTCATACACCGACCCCGCAATACGTTCTCTCAGAGAGAAAACAGCACTCATCTCCCATTGTATCGACGAGCGTCATCGGTTTAACCTTACCGAAACCAAAATATTGGACTTCACACACAGGAAATCATCTCTGAGCTTGCTCGAGATGGTATGGATCTACAACGACACATCCACAGTCAACAAACGCACCGACGTAGACGGACTAAATGCTACATTCGCTGGCATCTTGCATGCAATAGACAAACACAGAAACAAACAGCAACAGATAGTAAACAGCATAAACTAGATTACAGTAATACCCACAAGAGTAGTGACAACACGCCGAAGCAGTAAAGTATAGTGAACTTTAAAAACCATACAAAAAAGTTTATTTTTCAAAAGCACATAGAACAATCAAACACCTTTGATGTACATAACAGGACGCTTACACGTAGAAATATTACAGTTAATGACGATAGACAGGAACCTAGTAAGTACACGCAACGCCTATACACTCCTCACACTAAATTGTTAAAATGTTTTATACAGTAATTCCCGGAAGAAGGCTAAATACACTCAGCCGAAACGTAGGACAGTAGACAAACTTCTGTTTTGATCTTTTAAGAGAAGACTGCAAGCCGAAACACCATAGACTTGTGTAGGTCATTCGCATATCCAGGTGCGACAGCCGAAGTGATGACGTGCCTCTAATTTTTAATACAGCGCTATTTCGATCTTGTTCACACCAAACCGCCGTGTAATGTCCGGGACAGTGTCATGTTGTCGCCGTGCGAATGGAAAATATCGTTGCCGACGATATTTTTTGCTTCCCGGAGAGTGCACGGCAGCAACTTGCGAAGTTTTTACTAGGGTAATCGCTCTTATATTAATCTCATCACGCCTTTCTGATCAATTTATCGTCAAATTTTACCATATTTTCAATGTAAAACTTTCAACCACTTGACAAAATCGAGAAGCAAATAGATTTACTTTCGAAATTTGCAGAAATTTGACGGGAAATTGAACAAATGAGAGAAATAAGATTAATATAGGTGCACCTAGGTGCTGAGATGAATAATGGAACGAATACCCTATGTGGCAGTGAAATATTTTCGTTTTTTTATTGCATTTGCACCACGGCTTGGACACTGCCCGGAAGCAGTGGGAATAGCGCTTAATTCGCATATAACTTTATATATACAACCCAGAAGTGGACAGGTATGACAAGAGTGGATAGATAGAGTGGCGCAGAGTCTGAAGCAAGAACAACCAAACGAACCGGTAAACGCTGAACCAAACGAGCAAAATAAATAAACTTCACTACTACGCTAGACTTGTCGGAAAGGGTATTGTAATCATTAAACAAAAGTTCACAATAAATTGAGTTTTTACTCTTTTTGTTTATTTTGATCATTTTCACATCTAAAATACCGTAAATAGATTAAATTGAATTAAATTAAGATTTATTCTTTTTGTTTATTTATTGGAATCATTTCCTGTTAACCACAAGACATGTGTATGTACGCAGCTTTTCAATTGTGTTGGCTTGTTTGCCCGATCGATGTCGCAATCGCTGAATCGTTCGATTCTAAGAAGTAAAATAAAGTAAAAACATTAGCAACTGTTCTCATAACGGGAACATTAAATTTTTACCTTGGCATTCCCGCAGGGGCAAATCTACCAATCCCTTTGGAGCTTTCTGAACTTTCCAGTTGATTGTTGAACCATGCTGTAATGTTGTTCCAAGAGTTTCCACGGAGCTGCTTAGAGGCAACAATTCATCGTCGGTACCAGTTCCAGCAACAGTCGCAATAGTCCCAGCAGCTGCAGTAGTCTCAACGTCTTTTGTATACCATCGACAATAATTTTACTATGGAAGACATTGTCAGTGACTTCTAAATTTATGAAAAATGCCTAAAAAATTGCTGTTAAGATGCATAACAATGAATGAAAATGACAAACACAGTGTTTTTATTGTTCTGAACAATGATATTTAATGTAAAATTGATGTATTCACAATGAAAAACATAAACTATGTACAATTATAGCAACTTTTAAGTTTTTTCTATGTTATTTTTTTTTTTTTCGGGTGCCCTTGTGCTGGTTCGTTTCACTTCAATTCGGCATTGGGAAGCTTGAAGCACACCAGATATAGGTCTCAGCTTCCTGTTGGCTGCGGCCACATACAGATCCTGCTCTTAATTAATATAAAGCATCCGCTTAACAAAGCGGACTTTGTAGCCTTGCGGCTATGCAGCTCCCCACTTCGAACTACCGATGCTCGTGGTACGCATTTTTTATATTTCAGTCAAATAGCCTAAATATTTTCGATTAAGAATTTATTTTTATCAAACTTATTATTCAATTAGTATGCTATGCAGTATTTTGTTGAGTCATTGATAGAATATTGCATTTTTACAAGAGTAAAAAATTGTTTGCTCGATTTGATCAGTGAACCAACTTCAGCGTGATTCGAACCAGGATCATTCTTTCTCTGTCATCAGAAGTAAATCCATTGAAATCTAGCAACACTGAGATCAATCAAAGTGTATCATGAAAAAACCTGAAACTGGTTCGAATCAGATTTAAAAACCCTGCATTTATTCATCTGCTTTGCGCCTCGGCTATGTTCTAGAACTGATGCACTTTTTGTTGTTTTCAATAGAAACGCCTAAACAAGGATTTGAATTTAAAGTTCTTAAGAGTTTATATATACTTGTGTGCTCGCGATCAAAAGTATTTTTTCTTTCTTTAGAGTTGAAAAGTTAATGAGTTTTCTTTTAAATAATGAGATCTTACCTTTCTTTTTCAAAAGAAAATATTAAAAACTGGACTCACTGGAGTTCATGTACCAAAATATAATTTTTTCGACATTCCTCGCAATGAGCATGATACAGAAAGAACTACTTGTCAGAAACACGAAAAATCCTGAACGCTATACCTGAACGAAGGATTTTGCATCATTAACTTTAAATCGGTTCTACTGCTCAGACATCCTTTAAATCGGTTCTACTGCTCCAGACACCTCCAGATGGTCTCGAGGTACGATGCTGGCCTAACAAACCAGTCGTCGTAGGTTCGAGTCTCGACTCGGGTGAGACTGTTAGTGTCAGTAGGATCGTAGCGCTAGCCCCGCAATTGTCCCGTACACGAAACAGTTGGCTGCGAAGTCTGTGTATAATAAACAGAAGGTCGAGTTCCGAATCGGAATGTAGCACTAAGGCTTTGCTTCTTTTACTGCTCAGACCATTCTGATTTTTAAAGGAAAAATAATCTAGTCTAAAACATCAAATATTTTTAATTGCAATTTTTTGAAATTCCGTATCCTTTTAAATAAGAGAAATAAAAAATATATTTCGATTTTTTCTCCTTAACATGAGAGTAACCCCTTTTAGTATAGATTAATTTATTATTGTAAAAATGATGAACGCATACTTAACTTTCCCTGATAGGTGACTGTATTTTTTTGTAAAGAGCAATTCCACAAGAACGGGTCCCCAATTGATTCGACCCTTTTTAATTCGGCTGAAAATTTGCATAGTTGTTTCTATGGGCAAAAGATGTAATTTTGTGCTATTGGTTTAACTTCCTGAAGCACGTCTCATTTTTGGGGAGCTATTCAAAAATGCTATTTTGGAAAGGTATTGGTAATTACAAATATTTTTAGAGCCGCCTAAAAGGTTTTTTGATAGGATAGATTTTATGATGTCTTTGGCAAATATTGTCTTTCCGAAAATATAACTATAATATTTTTTGTTTGAAAAAAAAGGAAGAGAAAAACAAAAAAAAATATTTAAAAAACTCATTTTTTTAATACCGGTTTTTTTATAAAAATACAATAAAATACCTAAACACTGAAATTGGTTCAATCGTGGATAAATAAAAAACAAATTAAAATGTTTTGGATTTTTTTTTTAATTATTATATTTGGAAGGACCAAATTGTTATCTGCAGCTGTGCAGAAGATACTATGCCAATCAAAGAAAACGTTTTAGCTTTAAAAATTATTCGAATCACCAATAGAGCAGTCTTATTAGTTTCTGTTTTTCTGCTAACTATTTTTTGAAAGAAAATTTTTTTTTTCAGGGTATTTTCTTCGGAAAAAAAATATTATCTACAACTTTGCCGAAGACGACACTACGATCACGAAACTGAGCAATTTTTATTAGCAGTGGTGTTTTTTATAACTCAATTGTATAATTGTATTCATACGATTGAAATGATTTAATGTTGAAAATGTTACTAAAAACATTTATTCTGCTCGGTGCAATAAGTGAAGTAGCCCATAATTGTAGTGATGTTACGTTTTGCGGTGCACAATGGTGGGTCAGTCCATATTTTGGCTATTTTTATTACTTTTGCATGAAAATGGATCACGACCCAATAGAATAACTTATTATCAAGCTTTTACAACAATAAAAGATCTTTTGTGATGGATTTTGATGGTTTTATAAACAAAATGATCTTAAAGGCCAAAAGTGACCCATGATTGTGTCTTTTGCTATGCAAGTACTATTTTTCTTCTTAACCGATTTACACACACACACACATACATATATATATATATATATATATATATATATATATATATATATATATATATATATATATATATATATATATATATATATATATATATATATATATATATATATATATATATATATATATATATATATATATATATATATATATATATATATATATATATATATATATATAAATATATATATATATATATATATATATATATATATATATATATATATATATATATATATATATATATATATATATATATATATATATATATATTTATAGAGCGAACATTTCGTAAGAGAACATCCAGAAAATACGTTACGCTTGATAGGCAAAACAATGAAAAATTTTGGTTTTTTGGTTTTTGGAATTTAAAAATTAAAAGAAATTGAAAAACCCTAAATAAAATTACCTTAATAAAAAAAATTTCAAAAATAAAAAAAAAGAAATTAAAAAAATTTAGGAACAAACGAATAATTTGAAAATTTTCAAAAATTTGAGAAATTGAAAACGAACGAGTTGACAAATCAATATATACTAATCTATCTTTTTCTTTCCATTTGACACCAGGAATAACTACAAGAATAACTACAAGATATATGTATAATTTTCATAAGAACTGTGTTTGCTGACTTTTAGGGGGATGAGTCAAAAATAAAATTCTTCCTATTTATTCGAAAATAATAAAACATTCATGTAAAATGAATAAAATACATTTTTTCTCTGATTAGATTATATATAAAATTCGATTATATATAGTGGAAAAAAATCAGAGACTATATATAATCGAGTGTGACCTGTACTTAGCGATGCGAAAATCTAAATTAGCTTCGGACAAAGTACACTACCGCACAGTGGGGAATCGCTGGCCATCGACCCAAAATTGAAAATGTGAATTTCATTTCAATTATATTCTTCCTAAAGTTGTATACTATTGAAGTGACAGGATCCAAATTTTTAGAGCATTACGACAAAATTTGAATTTTCTATGATTTTTCAAAGTGTACTGAGTCAGCGTTTTTTAGCGTTTTTCTTGAAAAAAACAATGCAATGTTGCGAAATTTGCTGGAGCCCCAAGAGTAACTTGAATCTTGATGACGTCTAAGTAAAAGTTGTCTATAAAGTAGTGGAGAATATATCCTAATCATTGGATAATGTATAATCCTCATCATTGGATAATGTATATATGTATAAATTGACGGAATCAAAAAATTACGTACTTTTTTTTTTTAAACAGCGTTTAAAGTTTGAACGGCAGGGTTTGGCACTATTGGCACTAGTTTTAAAAGATAGCTTGGAAAAAATGCCTTAAAATGCATCTAGTCCGATCTTGCGCAGAGTACCTTTCTTTCGAAGAGAAACAACGAGTGTTCGGCACATGTCGGATTTCAAAAATGTAAATTTGAATTGTACACTGCAAACCGTCTACATAATAACAAATGGCTCATATTAGTCTGATAATAACAACGTTTTCGAACAAGTTTCAGTATAATTAATCACACTCTTTGCATATTTACAAGTTTAACTGATCTATATTTCGATAATTTACGAAGTATCAAAAACTAGTCATTGTTTATGTTTTGGATCACCAGCACTGACTACCAAAATCATGTTTTAAGTTTATATCATACCAGTCACATGTAAAAACAATCGTGTAAACATAAACCATGACATAATACATCACCTGCTAATTTCTACAGAGCAAATAGTGAATAGTTATTTTGACGTTAGAAACTGCATTTTGAAAACCCTTCTTGAAGATATTAAAACTGTTTTGAAAATGAACACAAAAATAAAGATGAAGGTGAAAGTGAATGGAAAAAAATGCGAATGCGATAAAAAGAATCAATAGTCACTTTGAAAAAAAAAAAACAAGTATTAAGTAATTTTCAACACGAAGCATATTTTTCATTTTTTTTTCTTTTTCTTGATAACTGATTAATATTTAATGTTTTTTATGGCATATGAAAGTCTTTCAAGCATCATGCATTTTATTTTCCAAAAGATTGAAGCCGACGTAAAATTTTCCTCATATAATATATATAAAAAACATGAAATTTTCCCTGGCGTCAAGAACACGCATTTTCATGCAAAAATAATATCAAATTCATACTCAGCGTCCCAAAATTATATAAAAACCATGTATTTTCCATGATTTGAAGATAATTTTTCGCTTGGCCAGCATTTGTATGGAGCCGCCCCACTGTGCACCGCCACGACGCGAGCTGCGCAACATAAAGTGCTAGCCGCGTTGGCAGATGTAACTACACTACTCATGTCCAAACGCGATGCTTTGATTTCCATGGATGCTTTGAGAGATGTATGAAGAATTAATCAAACAGCTTCAACACCTTACTTTTCCATAATCGCTAAACATTAACAACAACAACAACAAAAACAAGCGCCTCCAGCCACCAAAACGCTGTAACAGGACATACGCATCAGAAGCATACAGCGACTGCCGGTCAAAGAATTTTTTTCCGGTCGTTCATTGCCACTAAAAATCAATGGATATTGAACAAAAGGAAAATGCGAAAAAAATCGTCATAAAGTAGTGCGAACAGGATTGCGAGGATTCTACACTAGAGAGGAAAAGAGATGATCGTAATGCCCGTTCGTTTTATTTTGCAATCGGAAAACGAAATTGAACGCGACAGCTCGGAGAGACGAACGGTGTATGAAGTCTTGCACAAAACGGATAAGATGAAATTGAATGACTGATATTTTTGTGTTCGGTAGAAAAAAGGATTGATCAGAGCACTGATTTAAGGGTGTTTTTTGTCGAGCACATAACGGTTAATTTCAAATCTATCCCGAGCATCGCCGGAAGGGTTCAACTAGTAAATAATATCGAATCAATTATTATATTTAATAAAAAGTGTGTATCAATATTACAACGTCGCAGGTGTTTGAGTTCATGAATAATTAGACTTGTGTAGGTCATTCGCATATCCAGGTGCGACAGCCGAAGTGATGACGTGCCTCTAATTTTTAATACAGCGCTATTTCGATCTTGTTAACACCAAACCGCCGTGTAATGTCCGGGACAGTGTCATGTTGTCGCCGTGCGAATGGAAAATATCGTTGCCGACGATATTTTTTGCTTCCCGGAGAGTGCACGGCAGCAACTTGCGAAGTTTTTACTAGGGTAATCGCTCTTATATTAATCTCATCACGCCTTTCTGATCAATTTATCGTCAAATTTTACCATATTTTCAATGTAAAACTTTCAACCACTTGACAAAATCGAGAAGCAAATAGATTTACTTTCGAAATTTGCAGAAATTTGACGGGAAATTGAACAAATGAGAGAAATAAGATTAATATAGGTGCACCTAGGTGCTGAGATGAATAATGGAACGATTACCCTATGTGGCAGTGAAATATTTTCGTTTTTTTATTGCATTTGCACCACGGCTTGGACACTGCCCGGAAGCAGTGGGAATAGCGCTTAATTCGCATGTAACTTTATATATACAACCCAGAAGTGGACAGGTATGACAAGAGTGGATAGATAGAGTGGCGCAGAGTCTGAAGCAAGAACAACCAAACGAACCGGTAAACGCTGAACCAAACGAGCAAAATAAATAAACTTCACTACTACGCTAGACTTGTCGGAAAGGGTATTGTAATCATTAAACAAAAGTTCACAATAAATTGAGTTTTTACTCTTTTTGTTTATTTTGATCATTTTCACATCTAAAATACCGTAAATAGATTAAATTGAATTAAATTAAGATTTATTCTTTTTGTTTATTTATTGGAATCATTTCCTGTTAACCACAAGACATGTGTATGTACGCAGCTTTTCAATTGTGTTGGCTTGTTTGCCCGATCGATGTCGCAATCGCTGAATCGTTCGATTCTAAGAAGTAAAATAAAGTAAAAACATTAGCAACTGTTCTCATAACGGGAATATTAAATTTTTACCTTGGCATTCCCGCAGGGGCAAATCTACCAATCCCTTTGGAGCTTTCTGAACTTTCCAGTTGATTGTTGAACCATGCTGTAATGTTGTTCCAAGAGTTTCCACGGAGCTGCTTAGAGGCAACAATTCATCGTCGGTACCAGTTCCAGCAACAGTCGCAATAGTCCCAGCAGCTGCAGTAGTCTCAACGTCTTTTGTATACCATCGACAATAATTTTACTATGGAAGACATTGTCAGTGACTTCTAAATTTATGAAAAATGCCTAAAAAATTGCTGTTAAGATGCATAACAATGAATGAAAATGAAAAAAATTGCTGTTAAGATGCATAACAATGAATGAAAATGACAAACACAGTGTTTTTATTGTTCTGAACAATGATATTTAATGTAAAATTGATGTATTCACAATGAAAAACATAAACTATGTACAATTATAGCAACTTTTAAGTTTTTTCTATGTTATTTTTTTTTTTTCGGGTGCCCTTGTGCTGGTTCGTTTCACTTCAATTCGGCATTGGGAAGCTTGAAGCACACCAGATATAGGTCTCAGCTTCCTGTTGGCTGCGGCCACATACAGATCCTGCTCTAAATTAATATAAAGCATCCGCTTAACAAAGCGGACTTTGTAGCCTTGCGGCTATGCAGCTCCCCACTTCGAACTACCGATGCTCGTGGTACGCATTTTTTATATTTCAGTCAAATAGCCTAAATATTTTCGATTAAGAATTTATTTTTATTAAACTTATTATTCAATTAGTATGCTATGCAGTATTTTGTTGAGTCATTGATAGAATATTGCATTTTTACAAGAGTAAAAAATTGTTTGCTCGATTTGATCAGTGAACCAACTTCAGCGTGATTCGAACCAGGATCATTCTTTCTCTGTCATCAGAAGTAAATCCATTGAAATCTAGCAACACTGAGATCAATCAAAGTGTATCATGAAAAAACCTGAAACTGGTTCGAATCAGGTTTAAAAACCCTGCATTTATTCATCTGCTTTGCGCCTCGGCTATGTTCTAGAACTGATGCACTTTTTGTTGTTTTCAATAGAAACGCCTAAACAAGGATTTGAATTTAAAGTTCTTAAGAGTTTATATATACTTGTGTGCTCGCGATCAAAAGTATTTTTTCTTTCTTTAGAGTTGAAAAGTTAATGAGTTTTCTTTTAAATAATGAGATCTTACCTTTCTTTTTCAAAAGAAAATATTAATAACTGGACTCACTGGAGTTCATGTACCAAAATATAATTTTTTCGACATTCCTCGCAATGAGCATGATACAGAAAGAACTACTTGTCAGAAACACGAAAAATCCTGAACGCTATACCTGAACGAAGGATTTTGCATCATTAACTTTAAATCGGTTCTACTGCTCAGACATCCTTTAAATCGGTTCTACTGCTCCAGACACCTCCAGATGGTCTCGAGGTACGATGCTGGCCTAACAAACCAGTCGTCGTAGGTTCGAGTCTCGACTCGGGTGAGACTGTTAGTGTCAGTAGGATCGTAGCGCTAGCCCCGCAATTGTCCCGTACACGAAACAGTTGGCTGCGAAGTCTGTGTATAATAAACAGAAGGTCGAGTTCCGAATCGGAATGTAGCACCAAGGCTTTGCTTCTTTTACTGCTCAGACCATTCTGATTTTTAAAGGAAAAATAATCTAGTCTAAAACATCAAATATTTTTAATTGCAATTTTTTGAAATTCCGTATCCTTTTAAATAAGAGAAATAAAAAATATATTTCGATTTTTTCTCCTTAACAAGAGAGTAACCCCTTTTAGTATAGATTAATTTATTATTGTAAAAATGATGAACGCATACTTAACTTTCCCTGATAGGTGACTGTATTTTTTTGTAAAGAGCAATTCCACAAGAACGGGTCCCCAATTGATTCGACCCTTTTTAATTCGGCTGAAAATTTGCATAGTTGTTTCTATGGGCAAAAGATGTAATTTTGTGCTATTGGTTTAACTTCCTGAAGCACGTCTCATTTTTGGGGAGCTATTCAAAAATGCTATTTTGGAAAGGTATTGGTAATTACAAATATTTTTAGAGCCGCCTAAAAGGTTTTTTGATAGGATAGATTTTATGATGTCTTTGGCAAATATTGTCTTTCCGAAAATATAACTATAATATTTTTTGTTTGAAAAAAAAGGAAGAGAAAAACAAAAAAAAATATTTAAAAAACTCATTTTTTAATACCGATTTTTTATAAAAATACAATAAAATACCTAAACACTGAAATTGGTTCAATCGTGGAGAAATAAAAAACAAATTAAAATGTTTTGGATTTTTTTTTTAATTATTATATTTGGAAGGACCAAATTGTTATCTGCAACTGTGCAGAAGATACTATGCCAATCAAAGAAAACGTTTTAGCTTTAAAAATTGTTCGAATCACCAATAGAGCAGTCTTATTAGTTTCTGTTTTTCTATTTTTTGAAAGAAAAATTTTTTTTTCAGGGTATTTTCTTCGGAAAAAAAATATTATCTACAACTTTGCCGAAGACGACACTACGATCACGAAACTGAGCAATTTTTATTAGCAGTGGTGTTTTTTATAACTCAATTGTAACCCTATTCATACGATTGAAATGATTTAATGTTGAAAATGTTACTAAAAACATTTATTCTGCTCGGTGCAATAAGTGAAGTAGCCCATAATTGTAGTGATGTTACGTTTTGCGGTGCACAATGGTGGGTCAGTCCATATTTTGGCTATTTTTATTACTTTTGCATGAAAATGGATCACGACCTAATAGAATAACTTATTATCAAGCTTTTACAACAATAAAAGATCTTTTGTGATGGATTTTGATGGTTTTATAAACAAAATGATCTTAAAGGCCAAAAGTGACCCATGATTGTGTCTTTTGCTATGCAAGTACTAATTTTCTTCTTAACCGATTTACACACACACACATACATATATATATATATATATATATATATATATATATATATATATATATATATATATATATATATATATATATATATATATATATATATATATATATATATATATATATATATATATATATATATATATATATATATATATATATATATATATATATATATATATATTTATAGAGCGAACATTTCGTAAGAGAACATCCAGAAAATACGTTACGCTTGATCGCTTGATAGGCAAAACAATGAAAAATTTTGGTTTTTTGGTTTTTGGAATTTAAAAATTAAAAGAAATTGAAAAACCCTAAATAAAATTACCTTAATAAAAAAAATTTCAAAAATAAAAAAAAAGAAATTAAAAAAATTTAGGAACAAACGAATAATTTGAAAATTTTCAAAAATTTGAGAAATTGAAAACGAACGAGTTGACAAATCAATATATACTAATCTATCTTTTTCTTTCCATTTGACACCAGGAATAACTACAAGAATAACTACAAGATATATGTATAATTTTCATAAGAACTGTGTTTGCTGACTTTTAGGGGGATGAGTCAAAAATAAAATTCTTCCTATTTATTCGAAAATAATAAAACATTCATGTAAAATGAATAAAATACATTTTTTCTCTGATTAGATTATATATAAAATTCGATTATATATAGTGGAAAAAAATCAGAGACTATATATAATCGAGTGTGACCTGTACTTAGCGATGCGAAAATCTAAATTAGCTTCGGACAAAGTACACTACCGCACAGTGGGGAATCGCTGGCCATCGACCCAAAATTGAAAATGTGAATTTCATTTCAATTATATTCTTCCTAAAGTTGTATACTATTGAAGTGACAGGATCCAAATTTTTAGAGCATTACGACAAAATTTGAATTTTCTATGATTTTTCAAAGTGTACTGAGTCAGCGTTTTTTAGCGTTTTTCTTGAAAAAAACAATGCAATGTTGCGAAATTTGCTGGAGCCCCAAGAGTAACTTGAATCTTGATGACGTCTAAGTAAAAGTTGTCTATAAAGTAGTGGAGAATATATCCTAATCATTGGATAATGTATAATCCTCATCATTGGATAATGTATATATGTATAAATTGACGGAATCAAAAAATTACGTACTTTTTTTTTTTTAAACAGCGTTTAAAGTTTGAACGGCAGGGTTTGGCACTATTGGCACTAGTTTTAAAAGATAGCTTGGAAAAAATGCCTTAAAATGCATCTAGTCCGATCTTGCGCAGAGTACCTTTCTTTCGAAGAGAAACAACGAGTGTTCGGCACATGTCGGATTTCAAAAATGTAAATTTGAATTGTACACTGCAAACCGTCTACATAATAACAAATGGCTCATATTAGTCTGATAATAACAACGTTTTCGAACAAGTTTCAGTATAATTAATCACACTCTTTGCATATTTACAAGTTTAACTGATCTATATTTCGATAATTTACGAAGTATCAAAAACTAGTCATTGTTTATGTTTTGGATCACCAGCACTGACTACCAAAATCATGTTTTAAGTTTATATCATACCAGTCACATGTAAAAACAATCGTGTAAACATAAACCATGACATAATACATCACCTGCTAATTTCTACAGAGCAAATAGTGAATAGTTATTTTGACGTTAGAAACTGCATTTTGAAAACCCTTCTTGAAGATATTAAAACTGTTTTGAAAATGAACACAAAAATAAAGATGAAGGTGAAAGTGAATGGAAAAAAATGCAAATGGAAAAAAATGCGAATGCGATAAAAAGAATCAATAGTCACTTTGAAAAAAAAAACAAGTCTTAAGTAATTTTCAACACGAAGCATATTTTTCATTTTTTTTTCTTTTTCTTGATAACTGATTAATATTTAATGTTTTTTATGGCATATGAAAGTCTTTCAAGCATCATGCATTTTATTTTCCAAAAGATTGAAGCCGACGTAAAATTTTCCTCATATAATATATATAAAAAACATGAAATTTTCCCTGGCGTCAAAAACACGCATTTTCATGCAAAAATAATATCAAATTCGTACTCAGCGTCCCAAAATTATATAAAAACCATGTATTTTCCATGATTTGAAGATAATTTTTCGCTTGGCCAGCATTTGTATGGAGCCGCCCCACTGTGCACCGCCGCGACGCGAGCTGCGCAACATAAAGTGCTAGCCGCGTTGGCAGATGTAACTACACTACTCATGTCCAAACGCGATGCTTTGATTTCCATGGATGCTTTGAGAGATGTATGAAGAATTAATCAAACAGCTTCAACACCTTACTTTTCCATAATCGCTAAACATTAACAACAACAACAACAAAAACAAGCGCCTCCAGCCACCAAAACGCTGTAACAGGACATACGCATCAGAAGCATACAGCGACTGCCGGTCAAAGAATTTTTTTCCGGTCGTTCATTGCCACTAAAAATCAATGGATATTGAACAAAAGGAAAATGCGAAAAAAATCGTCATAAAGTAGTGCGAACAGGATTGCGAGGATTCTACACTAGAGAGGAAAAGAGATGATCGTAATGCCCGTTCGTTTTATTTTGCAATCGGAAAACGAAATTGAACGCGACAGCTCGGAGAGACGAACGGTGTACGAAGTCTCGCACAAAACGGATAAGATGAAATTGAATGACTGATATTTTTGTGTTCGGTAGAAAAAAGGATTGATCAGAGCACTGATTTAAGGGTGTTTTTTGTCGAGCACATAACGGTTAATTTCAAATCTATCCCGAGCATCGCCGGAAGGGTTCAACTAGTAAATAATATCGAATCAATTATTATATTTAATAAAAAGTGTGTATCAATATTACAACGTCGCAGGTGTTTGAGTTCATGAATAATTAGACTTGTGTAGGTCATTCGCATATCCAGGTGCGACAGCCGAAGTGATGACGTGCCTCTAATTTTTAATACAGCGCTATTTCGATCTTGTTCACACCAAACCGCCGTGTAATGTCCGGGACAGTGTCATGTTGTCGCCGTGCGAATGGAAAATATCGTTGCCGACGATATTTTTTGCTTCCCGGAGAGTGCACGGCAGCAACTTGCGAAGTTTTTACTAGGGTAATCGCTCTTATATTAATCTCATCACGCCTTTCTGATCAATTTATCGTCAAATTTTACCATATTTTCAATGTAAAACTTTCAACCACTTGACAAAATCGAGAAGCAAATAGATTTACTTTCGAAATTTGCAGAAATTTGACGGGAAATTGAACAAATGAGAGAAATAAGATTAATATAGGTGCACCTAGGTGCTGAGATGAATAATGGAACGATTACCCTATGTGGCAGTGAAATATTTTCGTTTTTTTATTGCATTTGCACCACGGCTTGGACACTGCCCGGAAGCAGTGGGAATAGCGCTTAATTCGCATATAACTTTATATATACAACCCAGAAGTGGACAGGTATGACAAGAGTGGATAGATAGAGTGGCGCAGAGTCTGAAGCAAGAACAACCAAACGCTGAACCAAACGAGCAAAATAAATAAACTTCACTACTACGCTAGACTTGTCGGAAAGGGTATTGTAATCATTAAACAAAAGTTCACAATAAATTGAGTTTTTACTCTTTTTGTTTATTTTGATCATTTTCACATCTAAAATACCGTAAATAGATTAAATTGAATTAAATTAAGATTTATTCTTTTTGTTTATTTATTGGAATCATTTCCTGTTAACCACAAGACATGTGTATGTACGCAGCTTTTCAATTGTGTTGGCTTGTTTGCCCGATCGATGTCGCAATCGCTGAATCGTTCGATTCTAAGAAGTAAAATAAAGTAAAAACATTAGCAACTGTTCTCATAACGGGAACATTAAATTTTTACCTTGGCATTCCCGCAGAGGCAAATCTACCAATCCCTTTGGAGCTTTCTGAACTTTCCAGTTGATTGTTGAACCATGCTGTAATGTTGTTCCAAGAGTTTCCACGGAGCTGCTTAGAGGCAACAATTCATCGTCGGTACCAGTTCCAGCAACAGTCGCAATAGTCCCAGCAGCTGCAGTAGTCTCAACGTCTTTTGTCTACCATCGACAATAATTTTACTATGGAAGACATTGTCAGTGACTTCTAAATTTATGAAAAATGCCTAAAAAATTGCTGTTAAGATGCATAACAATGAATGAAAATGACAAACACAGTGTTTTTATTGTTCTGAACAATGATATTTAATGTAAAATTGATGTATTCACAATGAAAAACATAAACTATGTACAATTATAGCAACTTTTAAGTTTTTTCTATGTTATTTTTTTTTTCGGGTGCCCTTGTGCTGGTTCGTTTCACTTCAATTCGGCATTGGGAAGCTTGAAGCACACCAGATATAGGTCTCCTGTTGGCTGCGGCCACATACAGATCCTGCTCTTAATTAATATAAAGCATCCGCTTAACAAAGCGGACTTTGTAGCCTTGCGGCTATGCAGCTCCCCACTTCGAACTACCGAACTACCGATGCTCGTGGTACGCATTTTTTATATTTCAGTCAAATAGCCTAAATATTTTCGATTAAGAATTTATTTTTATCAAACTTATTATTCAATTAGTATGCTATGCAGTATTTTGTTGAGTCATTGATAGAATATTGCATTTTTACAAGAGTAAAAAATTGTTTGCTCGATTTGATCAGTGAACCAACTTCAGCGTGATTCGAACCAGGATCATTCTTTCTCTGTCATCAGAAGTAAATCCATTGAAATCTAGCAACACTGAGATCAATCAAAGTGTATCATGAAAAGACCTGAAACTGGTTCGAATCAGGTTTAAAAACCCTGCATTTATTCATCTGCTTTGCGCCTCGGCTATGTTCTAGAACTGATGCACTTTTTGTTGTTTTCAATAGAAACGCCTAAACAAGGATTTGAATTTAAAGTTCTTAAGAGTTTATATATACTTGTGTGCTCGCGATCAAAAGTATTTTTTCTTTCTTTAGAGTTGAAAAGTTAATGAGTTTTCTTTTAAATAATGAGATCTTACCTTTCTTTTTCAAAAGAAAATATTAATAACTGGACTCACTGGAGTTCATGTACCAAAATATAATTTTTTCGACATTCCTCGCAATGAGCATGATACAGAAAGAACTACTTGTCAGAAACACGAAAAATCCTGAACGCTATACCTGAACGAAGGATTTTGCATCATTAACTTTAAATCGGTTCTACTGCTCAGACATCCTTTAAATCGGTTCTACTGCTCCAGACACCTCCAGATGGTCTCGAGGTACGATGCTGGCCTAACAAACCAGTCGTCGTAGGTTCGAGTCTCGACTCGGGTGAGACTGTTAGTGTCAGTAGGATCGTAGCGCTAGCCCTGCAATTGTCCCGTACACGAAACAGTTGGCTGCGAAGTCTGTGTATAATAAACAGAAGGTCGAGTTCCGAATCGGAATGTAGCACCAAGGCTTTGCTTTTTTTACTGCTCAGACCATTCTGATTTTTAAAGGAAAAATAATCTAGTCTAAAACATCAAATATTTTTAATTGCAATTTTTTGAAATTCCGTATCCTTTTAAATAAGAGAAATAAAAAATATATTTCGATTTTTTCTCCTTAACATGAGAGTAACCCCTTTTAGTATAGATTAATTTATTATTGTAAAAATGATGAACGCATACTTAACTTTCCCTGATAGGTGACTGTATTTTTTTGTAAAGAGCAATTCCACAAGAACGGGTCCCCAATTGATTCGACCCTTTTTAATTCGGCTGAAAATTTGCATAGTTGTTTCTATGGGCAAAAGATGTAATTTTGTGCTATTGGTTTAACTTCCTGAAGCACGTCTCATTTTTGGGGAGCTATTCAAAAATGCTATTTTGGAAAGGTATTGGTAATTACAAATATTTTTAGAGCCGCCTAAAAGGTTTTTTGATAGGATAGATTTTATGATGTCTTTGGCAAATATTGTCTTTCCGAAAATATAACTATAATATTTTTTGTTTGAAAAAAAAAAGGAAGAGAAAAACAAAAAAAAATATTTAAAAAACTCATTTTTTAATACCGATTTTTTTATAAGATAACAATAAAATACCTAAACACTGAAATTGGTTCAATCGTGGAGAAATAAAAAACAAATTAAAATGTTTTGGATTTTTTTTTAATTATTATATTTGGAAGGACCAAATTGTTATCTGCAACTGTGCAGAAGACACTATGCCAATCAAAGAAAACGTTTTAGCTTTAAAAATTGTTCGAATCACCAATAGAGCAGTCTTATTAGTTTCTGTTTTTCTGCTAACTATTTTTTGAAAGAAAAATTTTTTTTTCAGGGTATTTTCTTCGGAAAAAAAATATTATCTACAACTTTGCCGAAGACGACACTACGATCACGAAACTGAGCAATTTTTATTAGCAGTGGTGTTTTTTTTAACTCAATTGTAACCCTATTCATACGATTGAAATGATTTAATGTTGAAAATGTTACTAAAAACATTTATTCTGCTCGGTGCAATAAGTGAAGTAGCCCATAATTGTAGTGATGTTACGTTTTGCGGTGCACAATGGTGGGTCAGTCCATATTTTGGCTATTTTTATTACAACAATAAAAGATCTTTTGTGATGGATTTTGATGGTTTTATAAACAAAATGATCTTAAAGGCCAAAAGTGACCCATGATTGTGTCTTTTGCTATGCAAGTACTATTTTTCTTCTTAACCGATTTACACACACACATACATATATATATATATATATATATATATATATATATATATATATATATATATATATATATATATATATATATATATATATATATATATATATATATATATATATATATATATATATATATATATATATATATATATATATATATATATATATATATATATATATATATATATATATATATATATATATATATATATATATATATATATATATATATATATATATATATATATATATATATATATATATATATGTATAAAGCGAACATTTCGTAAGAGAACATCCAGAAAATACGTTACGCTTGATAGAAAGGGAAAAAAATAAAAAATAATTAAAAACAATGAAAAATTTGGTTTTTTGGTTTTTGGAATTTAAAAATTAAAAGAAATTGAAAAACCCTAAATAAAATTACCTTAATAAAAAAAATTTCAAAAATAAAAAAAAAGAAATTAAAAAAATTTAGGAACAAACGAATAATTTGAAAATTTTCAAAAATTTGAGAAATTAAAAACGAACGAGTTGACTAATCAATATATACTAATCTAACTTTTTCTTTCCATTTGACACCAGGAATAACTACAAGATATATGTATAATTTTCATAAGAACTGTGTTTGCTGACTTTAAGGGGGATGAGTCAAAAATAAAATTCTTCCTATTTATTCGAAAATAATAAAACATTCATGTAAAATGAATAAAATACATTTTTTCTCTGATTAGATTATATATAAAATTCGATTATATATAGTGGAAAAAAATCAGAGACTATATATAATCGAGTGTGACCTATACTTAGCGATGCGAAAATCTAAATTAGCTTCGGACAAAGTACACTACCGCACAGTGGGGAATCGCTGGCCATCGACCCAAAATTGAAAATGTGAATTTCATTTCAATTATATTCTTCCTAAAGTTGTATACTATTGAAGTGACAGGATCCAAATTTTTAGAGCATTACGACAAAATTTGAATTTTCTATGATTTTTCAAAGTGTACTGAGTCAGCGTTTTTTAGCGTTTTTCTTGAAAAAAAAATGCAATGTTGCGAAATTTGCTGGAGCCCCAAGAGTAACTTGAATCTTGATGACGTCTAAGTAAAAGTTGTCTATAAAGTAGTGGAGAATATATCCTAATCATTGGATAATGTATAATCCTCATCATTGGATAATGTATATATGTATAAATTGACGGAATCAAAAAATTACGTACTTTTTTTTTTTAAACAGCGTTTAAAGTTTGAACGGCAGGGTTTGGCACTATTGGCACTAGTTTTAAAAGATAGCTTGGAAAAAATGCCTTAAAATGCATCTAGTCCGATCTTGCGCAGAGTACCTTTCTTTCGAAGAGAAACAACGAGTGTTCGGCACATGTCGGATTTCAAAAATGTAAATTTGAATTGTACACTGCAAACCGTCTACATAATAACAAATGGCTCATATTAGTCTGATAATAACAACGTTTTCGAACAAGTTTCAGTATAATTAATCACACTATTTGCATATTTACAAGTTTAACTGATCTATATTTCGATAATTTACGAAGTATCAAAAACTAGTCATTGTTTATGTTTTGGATCACCAGCACTGACTACCAAAATCATGTTTTAAGTTTATATCATACCAGTCACATGTAAAAACAATCGTGTAAACATAAACCATGACATAATACATCACCTGCTAATTTCTACAGAGCAAATAGTGAATAGTTATTTTGACGTTAGAAACTGCATTTTGAAAACCCTTCTTGAAGATATTAAAACTGTTTTGAAAATGAACACAAAAATAAAGATGAAGGTGAAAGTGAATGGAAAAAAATGCAAATGGAAAAAAATGCGAATGCGATAAAAAGAATCAATAGTCACTTTGAAAAAAAAAAAAAAAACAAGTCTTAAGTAATTTTCAACACGAAGCATATTTTTCATTTTTTTTTCTTTTTCTTGATAACTGATTAATATTTAATGTTTTTTATGGCATATGAAAGTCTTTCAAGCATCATGCATTTTATTTTCCAAAAGATTGAAGCCGACGTAAAATTTTCCTCATATAATATATATAAAAAACATGAAATTTTCCCTGGCGTCAAAAACACGCATTTTCATGCAAAAATAATATCAAATTCGTACTCAGCGTCCCAAAATTATATAAAAACCATGTATTTTCCATGATTTGAAGATAATTTTTCGCTTGGCCAGCATTTGTATGGAGCCGCCCCACTGTGCACCGCCGCGACGCGAGCTGCGCAACATAAAGTGCTAGCCGCGTTGGCAGATGTAACTACACTACTCATGTCCAAACGCGATGCTTTGATTTCCATGGATGCTTTGAGAGATGTATGAAGAATTCGGTTTATTCGCGTTGAAAGAGATTTCGAAGGCTGTTCGCACCTACGTGAACTCTCGTATGTAATTGTCAAAATGTGCGTGAAGACAAAAGCAAAAATATTTCCTTCTTTCTTTTTCGCACGAAGAAACCAAACAAATATCAGCAACACCGTCAACGCGAATTAATCAAACAGCTTCAACACCTTACTTTTCCATAATCGTTAAACATTAACAACAACAACAACAAAAACAAGCGCCTCCAGCCACCAAAACGCTGTAACAGGACATACGCATCAGAAGCATACAGCGACTGCCGGTCAAAGAATTTTTTTCCGGTCGTTCATTGCCACTAAAAATCAATGGATATTGAACAAAAGGAAAATGCGAAAAAAATCGTCATAAAGTAGTGCGAACAGGATTGCGAGGATTCTACACTAGAGAGGAAAAGAGATGATCGTAATGCCCGTTCGTTTTATTTTGCAATCGGAAAACGAAATTGAACGCGACAGCTCGGAGAGACGAACGGTGTACGAAGTCTCGCACAAAACGGATAAGATGAAATTGAATGACTGATATTTTTGTGTTCGGTAGAAAAAAGGATTGATCAGAGCACTGATTTAAGGGTGTTTTTTGTCGAGCACATAACGGTTAATTTCAAATCTATCCCGAGCATCGCCGGAAGGGTTCAACTAGTAAATAATATCGAATCAATTATTATATTTAATAAAAAGTGTGTATCAATATTACAACGTCGCAGGTGTTTGAGTTCATGAATAATTAGACTTGTGTAGGTCATTCGCATATCCAGGTGCGACAGCCGAAGTGATGACGTGCCTCTAATTTTTAATACAGCGCTATTTCGATCTTGTTCACACCAAACCGCCGTGTAATGTCCGGGACAGTGTCATGTTGTCGCCGTGCGAATGGAAAATATCGTTGCCGACGATATTTTTTGCTTCCCGGAGAGTGCACGGCAGCAACTTGCGAAGTTTTTACTAGGGTAATCGCTCTTATATTAATCTCATCACGCCTTTCTGATCAATTTATCGTCAAATTTTACCATATTTTCAATGTAAAACTTTCAACCACTTGACAAAATCGAGAAGCAAATAGATTTACTTTCGAAATTTGCAGAAATTTGACGGGAAATTGAACAAATGAGAGAAATAAGATTAATATAGGTGCACCTAGGTGCTGAGATGAATAATGGAACGATTACCCTATGTGGCAGTGAAATATTTTCGTTTTTTTATTGCATTTGCACCACGGCTTGGACACTGCCCGGAAGCAGTGGGAATAGCGCTTAATTCGCATATAACTTTATATATACAACCCAGAAGTGGACAGGTATGACAAGAGTGGATAGATAGAGTGGCGCAGAGTCTGAAGCAAGAACAACCAAACGAACCGGTAAACGCTGAACCAAACGAGCAAAATAAATAAACTTCACTACTACGCTAGACTTGTCGGAAAGGGTATTGTAATCATTAAACAAAAGTTCACAATAAATTGAGTTTTTACTCTTTTTGTTTATTTTGATCATTTTCACATCTAAAATACCGTAAATAGATTAAATTGAATTAAATTAAGATTTATTCTTTTTGTTTATTTATTGGAATCATTTCCTGTTAACCACAAGACATGTGTATGTACGCAGCTTTTCAATTGTGTTGGCTTGTTTGCCCGATCGATGTCGCAATCGCTGAATCGTTCGTATCTAAGAAGTAAAATAAAGTAAAAACATTAGCAACTGTTCTCATAACGGGAACATTAAATTTTTACCTTGGCATTCCCGCAGAGGCAAATCTACCAATCCCTTTGGAGCTTTCTGAACTTTCCAGTTGATTGTTGAACCATGCTGTAATGTTGTTCCAATAGTTTCCACGGAGCCTTGCGGCTATGCAGCTCCCCACTTCGAACTACCGATGCTCGTGGTACGCATTTTTTATATTTCAGTCAAATAGCCTAAATATTTTCGATTAAGAATTTATTTTTATCAAACTTATTATTCAATTAGTATGCTATGCAGTATTTTGTTGAGTCATTGATAGAATATTGCATTTTTACAAGAGTAAAAAATTGTTTGCTCGATTTGATCAGTGAACCAACTTCAGCGTGATTCGAACCAGGATCATTCTTTCTCTGTCATCAGAAGTAAATCCATTGAAATCTAGCAACACTGAGATCAATCAAAGTGTATCATGAAAAGACCTGAAACTGGTTCGAATCAGGTTTAAAAACCCTGCATTTATTCATCTGCTTTGCGCCTCGGCTATGTTCTAGAACTGATGCACTTTTTGTTGTTTTCAATAGAAACGCCTAAACAAGGATTTGAATTTAAAGTTCTTAAGAGTTTATATATACTTGTGTGCTCGCGATCAAAAGTATTTTTTCTTTCTTTAGAGTTGAAAAGTTAATGAGTTTTCTTTTAAATAATGAGATCTTACCTTTCTTTTTCAAAAGAAAATATTAATAACTGGACTCACTGGAGTTCATGTACCAAAATATAATTTTTTCGACATTCCTCGCAATGAGCATGATACAGAAAGAACTACTTGTCAGAAACACGAAAAATCCTGAACGCTATACCTGAACGAAGGATTTTGCATCATTAACTTTAAATCGGTTCTACTGCTCAGACATCCTTTAAATCGGTTCTACTGCTCCAGACACCTCCAGATGGTCTCGAGGTACGATGCTGGCCTAACAAACCAGTCGTCGTAGGTTCGAGTCTCGACTCGGGTGAGACTGTTAGTGTCAGTAGGATCGTAGCGCTAGCCCCGCAATTGTCCCGTACACGAAACAGTTGGCTGCGAAGTCTGTGTATAATAAACAGAAGGTCGAGTTCCGAATCGGAATGTAGCACCAAGGCTTTGCTTTTTTTACTGCTCAGACCATTCTGATTTTTAAAGGAAAAATAATCTAGTCTATAACATCAAATATTTTTAATTGCAATTTTTTGAAATTCCGTATCCTTTTAAATAAGAGAAATAAAAAATATATTTCGATTTTTTCTCCTTAACATGAGAGTAACCCCTTTTAGTATAGATTAGTTTATTATTGTAAAAATGATGAACGCATACTTAACTTTCCCTGATAGGTGACTGTATTTTTTTGTAAAGAGCAATTCCACAAGAACGGGTCCCCAATTGATTCGACCCTTTTTAATTCGGCTGAAAATTTGCAGAGTTGTTTCTATGGGCAAAAGATGTAATTTTGTGCTATTGGTTTAACTTCCTGAAGCACGTCTCATTTTTGGGGAGCTATTTAAAAATGCTATTTTGGAAAGGTATTGGTAATTACAAATATTTTTAGAGCCGCCTAAAAGGTTTTTTGATAGGATAGGTTTTATGATGTCTTTGGCAAATATTGTCTTTCCGAAAATATAACTATAATATTTTTTGTTTGAAAAAAAAAGGAAGAGAAAAACATAAAAAAATATTTTAAAAACTCATTTTTTAATACCGATTTTTTTATAAAAATACAATAAAATACCTAAACACTGAAATTGGTTCAATCGTGGAGAAATAAAAAACAAATTAAAATGTTTTGGATTTTTTTTTAATTATTATATTTGGAAGGACCAAATTGTTATCTGCAACTGTGCAGAAGACACTACGCCAATCAAAGAAAACGTTTTAGCTTTAAAAATTGTTCGAATCACCAATAGAGCAGTCTTATTAGTTTCTGTTTTTCTGCTAACTATTTTTTGAAAGAAAAATTTTTTTTTCAGGGTATTTTCTTCGGAAAAAAAATATTATCTACAACTTTGCCGAAGACGACACTACGATCACGAAACTGAGCAATTTTTATTAGCAGTGGTGTTTTTTATAACTCAATTGTAACCCTATTCATACGATTGAAATGATTTAATGTTGAAAATGTTACTAAAAACATTTATTCTGCTCGGTGCAATAAGTGAAGTAGCCCATAATTGTAGTGATGTTACGTTTTGCGGTGCACAATGGTGGGTCAGTCCATATTTTGGCTATTTTTATTACTTTTGCATGAAAATGGATCACGACCCAATAGAATAACTTATTATCAAGCTTTTACAACAATAAAAGATCTTTTGTGATGAATTTTGATGGTTTTATAAACAAAATGATCTTAAAGGCCAAAAGTGACCCATGATTGTGTCTTTTGCTATGCAAGTACTATTTTTCTTCTTAACCGATTTACACACACACACATACATATATATATATATATATATATATATATATATATATATATATATATATATATATATATATATATATATATATATATATATATATATATATATATATATATATATATATATATATATATATATATATATATATATATATATATATATATATATATATATATATATATATATATATATATATATATATATATATATATATATATATATATATATATATACCTGTCTATGGAATTGCCTGATGCTAACTCAGCGATCGCACGGAAGTACGATCGCGCTATGGAACACTAAAAATGATTAATTAACAAAAAATGTGTCGCTGCTCGGTGCGCTTCGGTGCAGTGACGATTCCGACGGTAACTTATATATTGTTAATACACTCCCAATATAACATGTTTCACTAGCTTTTCAAAAATTAGTTGTTTCAAAAAATTAAACCAAGCACAAAATGACTTTTTTTGCCCATAGAAACGTCTATTGAAATTGATTCCCGTCGATTGTAAAAAAACCAGACTTCCTGTGCACGTACTTTTTTCTCAAGCGACGAGAGAAATCTTTCTCTCGCTCGTAGAATTTCCATGTACGTGCGACGAGACGTGACAACGTCACATGCGATTTGCAGGTTGCTCTTTCGCTTCTCTTTCGGTTCGGATTGCGATGCGCAAGCGATGTTTCGTCGCACTACGAATTGAGCGGGACGCCTGTACTGTACATACATGATACAGCTCGTGCGCCAGAGCTCGTGAGACTTTCTCGTGTACCAGGCTCAAAGTAATACTTATTTTGTGCGGTTCTGTTAGGTAAAGTCAATTTTATTCGATTTAAATGGAACTTTGCACTCGTGTTTGACTTGGCAAACTATGTATTTTTTTAAGCTTTTTGGGCCAAAGTGAATTGTTAATGAACACTTGATCTTGGTTAGCAAAATAAAGTAAAATAGTAAATTTTTTTCAAAGCAACCCACACTGGTCTAAACTCAAAAAACCGTGATCGTTTTAGATTCGACTGTGAAATATTGATTGTATGTACCCAGTGTCTTCAGCAAGTTTATTCCATATAACAAGGCCTTTCTTTTGGCATTTTCGGTTTTTTTATCAATCCTCCTAGAAGTTAGATATAAAAACTATTTTTTCAAATTTTCAAAATACCAGATTGCTTTTTTCAGCAAAGTTGTAGGGAAATATATAAGAAAAAGAATTGCTGAACACTGTAATCTTCTAACTGTACGTCTGATATGACGAAGCAGAGTTTTACGAGGAACACTCCTCAAAATCAATTTTTCGGCCATAACTTTTTCTGTAATCGTCGAAACAATTCAAAATGTTCTAAGATTTTGTTCATTCTGCTAAACCTTGCATTTTTGTAGAATATATTGGTTTGCTATTTTTATTTGTTGTAAAGATATTTCTAGTTTTTTTGCTGAAAATAACCATATTCTGAGTCCATATTTCTGCGAAGGTTGCAAATAGTAGCAAACCAGACTGTATGCATTTGAAAGTTTGTCAAAAGAAATGTATTACTCATAAGAGTTCAACTGTTTCTAGTTGTATCCAACCGAGTACTGAATGAAAGGAAAACACCCCTCAAATTTAGTTTTTTGTCCATAACTTTTTCTGTAATGTTTCGACGATTCTTAGATGTTCTAAGATTTTGTTCATTCTTCTAAACTGCCCATAAATGCATAACAGTCCCATGTGAGTTTTCATCACTTTTGAGATAAACCTTAGAAACTTCTTTACATTACGTGTGCTCTCGAAAATTTACAACAAAAGTTAGGTTTGTTGCTAAAATAATGAAAAAAATATTGATTCTGGTCAGGCCCACGTTACGAATAAAGGCATAACCGGCTCCGAGCTAAAACCAATCAGCAGAAAATCATGGTAACTTTCATCAAAAGACTAAATAAAGTGTACTGATCGGAACAACAATGACCTCATTGCATATAAAAATATTCTGCACGAATATATTTACCTCGGATGAATGCTTATTTTAAATTTTTGTTTCTTTGATTGAATCCATAGGAAGGAAAAAATGCTATGGTTTACCTGCGTCTACTGCGTTTTACTCAGTTGTACGTTTTTGGCAGTGTGACTCTTATGCGTTTATGGGCAGTAAACCTTATAAACAAATGCTTTGACAACAAAAGCTAGTCGAACTTTTTGATTGAAAATGTTTACTAAAACCTCTTAAAATCATAAACTTTATTTTTTTCTTGGAAAATTATATCTGGTTTTCTTCCGCTTTTAAATCATTTTTAATAAATACTTCAAATAGCTAAATATTAGGGATAATATTTTGAGTCATGAATAAAAAAGTCCCTGCTGTGCTTAAAGAAGCACCATTTCAAATTTAACTTTTTTCTTCAAAATGCAATATTTTACACTCACTTTAATTGGTCTACAAAGTATTTTGCTTAAATTAACCCGAAAGTATTTTTAAATCATGTGAACGGGAAAGGGTTACAAAATCGGATTTCTCAGTTCTTTTTTCACAAAATAAGTTATTTAGATAGATATGTTAGTCCAAAAAGTGCGATGCCCGCCTCCGCCCAAAATCATGAGAGCATGAATGTTTTGCAAAATGTTTAATTTGATTTTTTTTTATAAAAGTTTACCTTCAATAAAAATATTTACATTTCATTTCACCATCCTGAAATTTAAACCAGAAATTTTGTTATAACTTCGGATTTCTTCGAAAAGAAAATGAGAAAAAAAATAACTCTTAATTTTTGTTTGTCCATTAAGATAAGGTGTTTGTTTATAATTTATTTTGACCAAAAAAGGTTTTATTGGGGTGTATTTTTTTTATAAGCATTATTAGTTCCCTGCAATTCATTCTCGGACAGTTTATTTTGTACAACTGAAGGATTCTGAGCTACAATGCTTTGAATCAAACATATACCAAAATACTTATGCTCTTTCAAAAAAATTCTCGTGAGTCTGAAAAAATTGCCCGCCCTCGAAAAATATTCAGTTTCAGTTTAAGTCAGGTACGTGTGCTGAGATTCAGCCAAATCAAAAATGGTAGATATTCGATGATGATAGGACATTTGGCATGATAACACTCAGGACTCAAATTGACGCAGACTATCTTTCTAGGATTAACACACCGCATTTGACGAATCGAACGTTGAAATGGTTGAAATTCATTCATAAATTCCATGTTGCACATTATAAAACATATATTTACTAGATAATATAACACCGTAGCATTGAATTGCATTTTCGTCTCCGGTATCGAAAGCATCATGTATCAGCGACATGATTCGAGCAACGCGTCTCCCAGAGTTACTCAAAGATTTGTGTCTTCGATACAGTATGAGCCCTCAGACCCTTCTGGAGGTGTATTAGTTAGAAAATTTCATAAAACAATATTACTAAGATTATTACCAAAGTTCACATCGTTGCACAAGGTAATATCCCCCTAACAGCAAAAAAAAGGTCAGATTACTATAAATACGAGTATATATAGTCGCACTAGAGTTAATGTGGCTCTAGAATCATATATCTGATTTGCAATATCTATACCTCATTTGAAAATTCTATCCAACACCTTTACCCCCAACATGTATTGAAAAATATAAAATTGATTATATTGGTTTAGTGGTTCTGTTATTTTTAACTCCCGAAAGGCTTGTATTCGAATTAAAAATCACATCTAATCTTATAAGTACAAAACTGAATATGATTTTCTTTGGAATGGTTTCTATTATATAATAGTCAATGACATCTTAAACGACGACAGAAACTCACAGCATCTCCACGTTAACCAACATAACACTCTGCATCTAATATATTTGTTTCAGTTAAAAATATCATGCATTTTTATACCGTTCGCAAAGAAAATAATAATATATAAATATGGTAACAAAACGTTCTTCATTATTGTTAACAAAAGTAGGTTTAATCAACATATGATTTGATAAATAAATGAATTAGTTTACACACCATTCATTATTCAAACAGTGCTCTGACGCAAGCTCCTATAACACCGTAAATAATAAATCACATAAAATCTCCTGTCTTCATCCCTCTGGGCAAAATCAATTTCTCACTTGCGCCATCAGCTCAAAGCAATATGTGAAACTAGCTCGCGAGACGAGCTCACGAGAATTTGCGCGCAAGCTGTCTCGTGTGCGCAACGCTCATGCACCGCGCTCGTTACGTTGAGAGACGAGATATCTTCGTGTACGTCGCAAAAGAAATTCCATGCGACGAGACATGGCTCGTACGTATTGCAAGTTCTCTCGCTCGCATGTGGCGCACAGCACAAAACGACTGCATGAGAAACGAGACTTGTAGCTCAAAGCGCATTGTCTTTTTTGTACGAGCGAGATTTCAGGAAGTCTGGTTAAAACGTTTTTTAAGAAGACCGCATTTAAAAACTTTAGTATCCTAGAGTCGCGAGAGTTTCCAAAAAACGCGTTAATTTCAAAATCCGCGAGTAAATTCTGAAATTCGCGTAGAAAAATGTTATTTCGTTAAAATTTTTTAATCATATCTGCTTAATTCTTTCGAAAAAATTAAAAAGAAGTGCTATTTCATATACGAATGAATATGAAAAAACTGTAGTATGAAATATTTGAGTTGCATATTGCAAACAGATGTGGCATTGCAACCTTCAATTCTATCGTTGAGGTCTCGCAGCGTGAGCAATAACGCTTGGGTTCAATTGCCTATGTTAGAACCACCAACGATGCAAGTTCACAGGCTCAGCCTCGACCGTACTCAAATTACAGCATTTCCATATTTCACGACGGGTTGACAACCGTCATAAAATTCAAGTACACATGCCTGTTACCAGGTACCTCCAATTCTCTCTCTTTCTTGAGAGACACTCTCGTCTCTCTATTTTCCAATTACCCAGTAAGAATTGTCGGGCCGATGTCGGACCAATTCGCGTCCGATTCTCCGATAGATCGGTCCGACAACGGGTGGACATTTCGCTCAACATCGGTCCGATATCGTGCTCAAATGCAACAAAAATGTCGGACCAGGGTTCATTCGCTCCTAGGGGTTCATTCGTCTTCGTGCGTCGCGGGCGAGAGGGAAGTTTAGTTGTGTTTGTTTTGAAGCAAGTCCGGTGCGGCTGGCATGCGGACTTGGTCAAAACAAACACAACCAAACTTCTCCTACCGCAAAGAGATCACGATGGCGGGGTGTGCGATTCAATCTTCATTGTATGCGACGCAGCAACGGCGGTGTGCAGGTTGCTTTGTTTTGATTGTTTTGATAGCGCGGTTTTGGATTAGAGCGCTTCATTTATTTTAGGATGGTGCATGATTAATTATTTTTATCCACTATATAAAAATGGATTTACGTAACGCAGATTTTATTGATATTATTCCCGCCGTTACTGAGGTGCACAATAAGCACCATCATTTTAAGTCAAGAAAGTAAGCGGTGACATGTGCGTTTTATTGCAATAAAATATTTGTAGAGTTCGGAACAATATATTTGTGAAACATTTAGGGTTTCTTAATAATAAAAATTGTGATATCTTTCACATAACGTAAAACGTGGTGGCGGGGCTGTGCGATTCAAACCTCATTGTGTGCGATGCAACAACGGCGATGTGCAGGTTGCTTTATTTTGATTATTTTGATAGCGCAGTGTTGGATTAGAGCGCTTCATTTATTTGAGGATGGTGCATGATTAATTATTTTAATCCACTATATAAAAATGGATTTACGTAACGCAGATTTTATTGATGTTATTTCCGACGTTACCGAGGTGCACAATAAGCACCATCATTTTAAATCGTTTAAAATCAAGAAAGTAAGCGGTGACATGTACGTTTTATTGCAAGAAAATATTCGTTGAGTTCAAAACAATATATTTGTGAAACATTTAGGGTTTCTAAATTATAAAAATTGTGATATCAGTCGCATAATGTAGAACGTGGTGGCGGGGCTGTGCAATTTATACCTAGTGGTATGCGACACAGCAGCGGCGGTGTACAGATTGCTTTGTTTTGATTATTTTGATAGCGCAGTATTGAATTAGAGGGCTTCATTCATACGATGCTTCATGATTAATCTACTATATTAAAATGGAATTACGTAATGCAGATCTTATTGATATCATTCCCGCCATTTTTGAGGTGCAATGGTAATGGTAATTATTTTAAATCGTTTTTTTTTTTTTCTTCACATAACATTTATTTGACACGGCACAAATACAATTTAATGTTTAACGGCGCCAATTATATCTGATGACTTAAAAACTAAAGCAAATTTTTTATCCTCGCTGCCGACTACGAGCTGAAATTAAGTCTAACTTAAAACTAGCATGGGATTTCCAATCAGTGTTTTGTTGTTCAATGGTCGTCTGATAATCGTCGAATGGCATGTATGGATTCGTTCTGCTGAGCCACGATGTCGTGAGTTGGGACAGAGGCTCGTAGTCCTTGGGTCCTGGTTCTATTGTGCGGGGTCTGGTTGCTGGTTTTGTGCTTAAGGTTCAAACGTGTTCTTGTCGTTTTGTTGGGTGTAGACGGAGGGGAACGGGACTAGACTGGGGCGTGGATGGATTTCAGGAAAACGTATATAAGGTACATGTAGGATAGGTCACGGCTCGCCAAGACATCACGGACAGGAACAGCCGGCTGTCTACCCTCGGCCTGCAGGGAAGCTATTAATTTAGACCTGGCGTCACGGTGTACAGGGCATGACCAAACCACATGCTCTATGTCGTGATAACCTTCACCACAGGCACAGATACCACTTTCCCCGAGCCCAACACGACGGAGGAGCGCGTCAAATCTATAGTGATTGGACATAAGCCGGGACATCACGCAAATGAAATCCCGACCTACATCCAACCCCTTGAACCACGGGTTCGTCGATACTTTGGGGATTATGGAATGTAACCACCTTCCCAATTCCCCTCTGGTCCAAGCATTTTGCCAACTGTTGATCGTATTCTGACGTACAAATGCGAAAAATTCATTAAAGGCAATTGGTCTTTCATAAATATCACCGTTTGTTGCGCCCACCTTAGCCAAAGAGTCCGCTTTCTCATTACCCGGTATCGAGCAGTGAGAAGGGACCCACGCTAAGGTAATCTGAGTAGATTTTTCGGATAAAGCACTCAGATGTTCCCGTATTTTCCCCAGGAAATACGGAGAGTGCTTAACATCTTTCATCGATCGGAGAGCCTCAATGGAACTGAGACTGTCCGTAAAGATGAAATAATGGTCCGTGGGCATTTTTTCGATAATCCCTAGGGTGTACTGAATTGCAGCTAATTCTGCGACGTAAACAGAAGCAGGATTATCGAGCTTATGGGAGACGGTTAAATTGTTATTGAAGATACCGAAGCCAGTGGACCCATCAAGAAGTGATCCGTCAGTGTAGTACATATTGTCGCAGTTGATGTTTCGATATTTATTGGAAAAAATTTTAGGGATCTGCTGCACGCGTAAATGATCCGGGATTCCACGAGTTTCTTCTATCATGGATGTATCGAAAAACACAGTAGAATCAGAAGTATTTGATAAGTCGACACGATTTGGAATATTCGAAGAAGGGTTAATATTTTGGGACATGTGATTGAAATACAATGTCATAAAACGGGTTTGAGAATTAAGTTCGATTAACCTTTCAAAATTTTCAATCACGGGACGGTTCAAGACCTCACATTTGATTAGAATACGAGAAGACAGGCTCCAGAAGCGGTTTTTCAATGGTAGTACTCCAGCTAAAACCTCCAAACTCATCGTATGGGTCGACTGCATGCAACCTAAGGCGATACGCAAACAACGATATTGTATTCGCTCCAGTTTGATCAAATGTGTGTTTGCTGCGGAGCGGAAGCAGAAACACCCGTATTCAATAACAGACAATATCGTTGTTTGGTAAAGCCTTATAAGGTCTCCTGGATGGGCTCCCCACCATTGTCCGGTTATTGTACGAAGAAAATTCACTCTTTGTTGACATTTTTTCATCAGATACCTCACGTGACAACCCCAGGTGCCTTTAGAGTCGAACCAGACACCAAGATATTTGTGTACCAAAACCTGAGAAATCGTTTTACCCATTAATTGTGTTTGAAGCTGAGCAGGTTCATGCTTCCTAGAAAAAACTACTATCTCAGTCTTCTCCGGAGAGAATTCGATACCTAGCTGTAAAGCCCAAGCAGACAAATTGTCCGAGGTATCTTGCAATGGTCCTTGCAAATCGGCAGCTTTGGCTCCTGTAACAGAGATTACACTGTCGTCTGCAAGTTGTCTTATCGTGCATGAATTTGCCAGACATTCGTCGATGTCATTTACATAAAAGTTGTAAAGAAGGGGGCTTAAACATGAGCCCTGGGGAAGACCCATGTAGCTAATGCGAAAAGTTGCCAAATCGCCATGCGTAAAATGCATGTGCTTTTCGGACAACAAATTGTGCAAAAAATTGTTCAAAATTGGAGAAAATCCTTGTCGGTGAAGTTTACCCGAAAGAATGTCAATAGAAACGGAATCAAAAGCCCCCTTAATGTCCAAGAACGCAGACGCCATTTGTTCTTTACGAGCATACGCCAGCTGAATATCTGTTGAAAGCAACGCAAGACAATCATTCGTCCCTTTGGCACGGCGGAAGCCAAATTGAGTATCTGATAGTAGACCATTTGATTCGACCCAGTGGTCTAAACGACGGAGTATCATTTTTTCCATCAATTTCCGGATACAGGATAGCATTGCAATCGGCCTATAAGAGTTGTGATTAGAAGCTGGTTTCCCTGGTTTTTGGATGGCGATCACCTTCACTTGCCTCCAATCCTGCGGTACAATGTTTTGCTCCAGGAACTTATTGAACAAGTTCAACAAGCGCCTCTTGGCATTGCCGGGTAGATTCTTCAACAAGTTGAATTTGATTCTATCTAATCCAGGCGCGTTATTGTTACAGGACAGGAGGGCAACTGAAAATTCTGCCATCGTAAAAGGTGATTCTATCGCGTCGTGGCCCGGAGACGCATCGCGAACAATATTTTGCTCAGGAACAGAGTCCGGACATACTTTCCTGGCAAAATCAAATATCCACCTACTTGAAGACTCCTCGCTTTCATTGACCGTTACGCGATTCCGCATTCTTCGGGCTGTGTTCCAAAGAGTGCTCATCGATGTCTCCCTCGACGTCTCGTTCACGAACCGACGCCAATATCCACGTTTCTTTGCTTTAGCCAAGCTTTTAAGCTTGGTATCAAGCTCCGAATACCGTAAATAGTCGCCAGGTATACCTCCCGTCTGGTAGGCCTTAAACGCGTCGGATCTTTGCGTGTAGACATCGGAGCACTCTTGGTCCCACCACGGAGTGGGAGGCCGTTCTTTGATCGTTACGCCGGGATATTTCTTCGTTTGGGCTTGCAACGCGGCGTCGAGAATCAAGCCCGCGAGGAGGTTGTATTCTTCAAGTGGTGAATGATGTTGAATCGACTCGACCGCTTTTGAAATCATTTCCTCGTATAACTTCCAATCGACATTTCGTGTGAGGTCATACGGAATGTCAATTGGTCGCATGCGAGTTGACCCGTTAGTAATTGAAATAAGAATAGGCAGATGGTCGCTACCGTGAGGATCGAGGATTACCTTCCATGTGCAATCCAACCGTAGCGACGTCGAACATAAGGATAGATCCAAAGCGCTTGGGCGCGCTGGAGGTTTCGGGATACGTGTCATTTCACCGTTGTTTAAAATAGTCATGTCGAAGTCATCGCAAAGGTTATAGATTAAAGAGGAGCGGTTATCATTGTATGGGAAACCCCAAGCCACGCCATGAGAGTTGAAGTCTCCCAAAATCAAACGTGGCGAGGGAAGAAGTTCTATTAAATCAAAGAGCAGCCGTTGCCCAACCTGTGCTCTGGGAGGAATATATATTGAGGCAATACAAAGCTCTTTACCTTGTATTGTCATTTGACATGCGACAACTTCGATGCCTGGAATCGAGGGGAGGTTAATACGATAGAAAGAATAGCACTTTTTAATCCCTAAAAGTACTCCTCCATATGGGGTGTCTCGATCAAGGCGAATAATATTAAAATCATGGAAGTTGAGATCAATATTTGAAGTAAGCCAAGTTTCACAAAGGGAAAATGCATCGCATTTGTTTTTATTTATCAAAACTTTAAACGAATCAATTTTTGGTAAAATACTTCTACAATTCCACTGTAAGACAGAGATAGAATCCTTCATATACGCAGTTGAATTAGGCATCGAAGGATACAATCGCTGCAAGGAGAGGCCATTGGGCAGTCAACTGCTTCAAAAATGATCTAACTGTTGGGAGGAATGCTGTAAGAAAAATTTTAATTGGATCGGGTACATTGAAAGTTTCAAAAATCCAGTCCACAATGTCAGAAAATTTCACTAATCCAGAGTTTGTTTCATCAACTGGGAGTGTAAAAGGAGCAACTGGGGTTTTAGATGTTCCTGGCAGTGCTGGGAACTCCTTCTGGGACTTTAAATTTGCCAGCCCAGGAGGAATTTGCTTCGGTTTTTCCGCAGCACTGTTTGGTTTGTTTGTAACTTTCATTTCACTTTGAGAAATCTTAGGACCTTTTCTGGGAAGTTTAGGAGAGGAAATATTTTTCCTCTTTCTAGACTCCCCAGGATTGGCGTAAGATGCTCCCGCTGGTGAATCGTCAGAATCGGTTTCATCAGAGGACAACAGATCGAAGGGGTTCGAAGTAACGGGAGAAGTGGTAACGGTCTTCTTCAGCATGTCAGCGTAGGAACGCTTTGAACGCTCTTTGAGAGACCGTTTTATTTTATCCCTGCGCTGCATGTACACCGCACATGTCGAGAGCTCATGCAGATTTTCTCCGCAGTGAATACACTTTTCAGCGTTAACACTGCAAGAATCTTCCGCATGAGACTCCCCACACTTGCCACAACGTGCCTTATTGCAGCAGTAGGCGGCTGTATGGCCTAACTGCTTGCAATTCAGGCAGTTCATGACGCGGGGCACGTAGAGCCTCACAGGGAGACGAACCCGGTGGATCGAGACGTGGCTTGGTAGTGCAGACCCGGCGAACGTAACTCGAAACGAGTCTGACGGAGTGTATACTGTTTTGCCACCGATGATCGATGCTGACCGCAATTGCTTGCAGTCGAGCACCTTTACTTCGGGACACGTTTTGTTCTTAAAGCACCCTTTGGCACTTTGCAGTATACACTCGACGGACAGACTCGAATCGGTTATGACACCGTCGATCTCCACGTCTCGTGCGGGTATGTAAACGCGATACTCGCGTGTGAAGAGCTCAGAGCAAGCTATATCGTTGGCCTCTTTCAGGTTACCGACCACGATACGGAGCTTGTTAGGCCGGACCTTGGAAATTTCGGTCACGCCCTTGTACTCCTTCGTCAGGTCTTTAGAAATCTGCAAGAGGTTCAACTTTTTCCATCTCGGTCCTGCCTTTGGCCGAAAATAAACAGTATAGCTGCCCTGGGCTCCGTCTGGGTAAAGCCTGGGGCGAGGGGGGACTGAAGAATGAACAGGGGAGGGGGTAACAGAAGGGTCAGGGTCAGAGGGGTTCGGGGATGGTGGCGCGGGAGGCCCTTCCAGTAAGGTTGGTTGTCCGATCGTTCGAAGTAGCAGCCGTTACAGCCAGCAGCACCAATACAGCAGCACCAAACAGCCACCAGCAGCGAGTCAGGTGTGAGATCACTCCACACAGCGATACAACTCGCTGACACTGATGGCTTCTTCTTTTTCCTCGTTTGTGTCTCGTCCACTGCTGTAGCACAATCCAGCCAGCAGCCAAATCGGTTTACGCACCAGCTGGCAGTCACGATGCGAAACAGTTGCACAAAGGCACGACCTTGAACCCGGATTTATTTCACTCGACCAGGCAAACAATGCCAACACTTGTTCACACGTCTTTTGTTTTATACTCTATCGGACCGATCACCAAACACGTCCAGTACTGATGCGTGTTCGGCACAGAATGTTTTAAATCGTTCTAAGTCATAAAAGTAAGCTGTGACGTGTACGTTCTATTGCAAAAAAATATTCGTAGAGTTCGAAACAATATATTTGTAAAACATTTAGGGTTTCTTAATAATAAAAATTGTTATATTATTCACATAACGTAAAACGTGATGACGGGGCTATGCGATTCAAACCTCGTTATGTGCGATGCAGCAACGGCGATGTAGCTTTGTTTGTTTTGATTATACAGGTTGCTTTGTTTTGATTATTTTGATAGCGCAATATTGGGTTAGAGCGCTTCATTTATAGGATGGTGCATGATTATTTATTTTTATCAACTATATAAAAATGGATTTACGCAACGCAGATTTTATTGATATTATTCCCGCCGTTACTGAGGTGCACAATAAGCACCATAATTTTAAATTGTTTCAAATCAAAAAAAGTAAGCTGTTACATGTACGTTTTGTTACAAGAAAACATTCGTAGAGTTTGAAGAATATATTTGTGAAACATGTAGGGTTTCTTAAGAATGAAAACTGTGATATCATTCACATAATGTAAAACGTGGCGGCGGGGCTGTGCGAATTTTACCTACTGGGGTGCGACGCAACAACGACGATGTGCAGGTTGCTTTGTTTTGATTATTTTGATAGCGCAGTATTGGATTAGAGCACTTCATTTATAGGATGGCGCATGATTAATTATTTTTATCTACTATATAAAAATGAAATTTAGTAACGCCGAGCTTATTGATACTATTCCCGCCGTTTCTAAGGTACACAATAAGCACCATGATTTTAAATCGTCCTTATCAAGAAAGTAAGCAGTGGCATGTATGTTTTATCGCAAGGAAATATTGGTAGAGGTCGAGGCAATATATTTGTGAAACAGTTACGGTTTTGTTATAATAAAAATTGTGATTTTTTTCTTCATCTAAATGATAAAAATTGTGATATCATTCACATAACATTAAACATGAATAAAACCTGACTTTTTTTCGTTCAACCTTCAACGTTCACCATATAATTCGAAATTCAAAGCGATGGCATGTGGTTGATATTCAGACGAGGCATTCGAGAAGAAATTATAGGTATTTGATTACTAAAGAAATAATTCACAAGACTTCGAAAAAACATGAAAAACCGTGACTTTTCATGCTTGATTTACCTCTAAATCAAAGTCTGAAGCGATGATTTGTGTTTTTTTTTCTATAATAAAAAGTTTGTTATTGTTTCGGATAGAAATGTGTGGGAAAGTTATGGTTTTTTTTTACTAAAAACTGGGCTTATAATGCAAAATCATGTCGTTTATGCTCTATTTTACTTTAAAACGTAGTTCTTTTTTTTCTACATTAAAATGGTCGGATAAATATTCGAGGAGAAATATGTTTCACGCATATTTCAAGCAGTTTTGTGAATAATGACTTTTAATGCTCAAACTTCATCTAAATCAAAATTAAAAGCGATGATATGTTTTTTTTTTTTCAAAAAAAATGTTTGATGATGTTTAATAGAGACATTTGAGGAGAAACAACAGGTACCTGATAACTAAAAATTGAGATATTTTTCACTACATAAAACATTCATAATGATGATATTTATTGCGTGATTCGCCTCTAACTCGAATTTCAAAGCAATGACATAAAGTGATTTCTTACATTAAAATGTTCGGTAATGCTTAGCAATGAAATTTGTGGATGTATGACAAATGAAGAAAATATGGAAATATCTCAATTTAACTCAATCTGATAAATAAAAATGAGATATTATTCATTAAATTACGAAGACATGTAAAATCATGAAAGTTAGTAGCCCCAAAATTGATAAATTTTAATCACATTAAATCGTTGATTCAAATGTGCACGCGAAGTGATGTTTTTGAATATCCATATTCTAAGCACCGATCTTATTTTTCCGCGTTTCGAACTTATGCGGTTTTTTACGCTAAACGGTGCACTAGATGCGACATTATGCGCATTGTGCATAAGGTAAAAAAATCTAATGTCGCACGCAAAACATTTTTTTTAATTTTCTGCTGGAACGGTATAATATATGACAAATATAT